>NW_020837949.1:60949333-61125295 GCF_003676395.1 Aethalodelphis obliquidens
CGGCACGTGGGATCCTCCCGGACCGGGGCACGAACCCATGTCCCCTGCATCGGCAGGCGGACTCTCAACCACTGCGCCACCAGGGAAGCCCTGGTGTAGTATCTTATTATGGCTTTGATTTGCATTTACCTGATGGCTAATGATTTGAGCATTTTTTCATGTACTTTTTGGCCATTTGTATATTTTCATTGGACCGATGATTATTCAGATTTTTTCCTTATTTTTAACTTGGGTATTTATGTTTTTATTATTGAGTTATAAGAGTTCTTTATATATTCTAGATAAAAGTCTATCAGATATATGATTTGCAATTATTTTTTCCCATTCTGTAGGTTGTCTTATAAATCTTTCTTTTTGAGATTCTACTGCTTCTTCTTTCTGATTTCTAATTACATTGTGATGTTATTTTGAGAAATTCTGTTCTCCTTATGGGATGTACAGTGACAAACTGAGAAAGGTTATACTTTTATTACTCTGTGCCAAGAAAGTTCACTTTCTAATCCTGCACTCTGTGCTGTAGCATTCAGGAAGCATTTATTTTGATCCCTGCTTATGTGCTGTACACTGGAACCAACCTCTGGGGGTATAAGGTGGAACTCATTCTTGGTAAGCCTACAGTCTAGTGGACAGGTCAGAAAAAGTTACGTTGTCAGGAAAAGCACTGTATCTTTACAAAGCAAGGAGAGTTTATTTTATTAGATTTATGATGTAAACTTACAAGTAGTGGAAGGAGACTTGAAAATCACTGAGTCTGTTTTACTTAATGATGTGTAAAACTAGTCTAGTGCAGTGATTTCCAACAAACGGTCTGTTTCCCCACATTTTCCACTGCCCCTCATCAGAGCTCCTGCTCAGTCTCTCTGAGCCCTGGAAGCTGATCATGCGGGCACATTATTTTTGTCATTTCCCAGGCTGTTATTCTCTCCTCTTACTCAAGTCTTATCTAGAATCCAAGGCCTGCCTTAAGGCCCCTCATGACTGGTACGTTTATGATAACTGATGATCATTTCTTTCTCTGATTAGTATAGTACTTTCGAACTTTGTGTCTTAACTAATAGTCTCATGTTTGAATGCTTAGTTGCCCTCATAGCTTAATTGTACCATAGAGTTCAGACCATTTATTTCTTTGGGGCACTACTCATGGAACCGGTTGGAATAAACATGATAAAAGCAAGAGTTTCTGTTCTAACTTGGTAAAATCATTTGGAAAAGTGATGGAGGGAAACATTCTCTGGGCAAAATCAGATAGCAGTGAGTTAGCATATGCATTAGTTGACATAGTTAATTAAACAAGCTGTTATGTTGAGTTGAAGGCAAGGAAAATATACAGTCAGTTATATTTGAGGCTATTTAGCATGTTTCTTTTTTCTACCCCCAGATTTTTCATGGGATATGCAGTTTTAGTAGGTTAACTTGGAGCTCTCATATGTTTAAAGTTTTCCATTTCGCACATGTTGTCTAAATATGTGCACATAGTTTTTGCTTTTGCTACCAGCCTAATAAAAGCCTCTTGTGAATGCTTATCACCTTGTAAAGTAGTTACCAGAGCTACAGTAAAATTTGCCTGCAAGTGAAAAGGCTTTGACTTCCCTAGAGGGAGAATAAAAAACATATGAGACAAATAGCAGCAACTGAAATTATCTGGTGTAGAAAGTGGCAGAATGCCAACCAAATGCTCGGTCCCTAAAATGTTTAAAATTTTTATCTCAGCTCACTAAAAAGACCACCTTGTTTAAAGAACTTCAAACACAAACTTGGAAATGTCTCATTATTTTGGTACAAGTTACACAAACAATCCCCTTTTTTTTATTGCTATCTTCAGGGATTAAGGTCCTGTAGATTTAAAAGAATTTTTTTAAGATGTTTATATCCCTTCTTAAAAATGGAGTGTTTGTATATGTGTGTTGTGTGTGCGTAAATTGTTACTGAAAGTTATTGCCATGTTTTTGATACTTCATATATCTAATTAGAAATGGTGTTGATTGTTCAGTAGGCAAAGTGGCCTTCAAGTGCATGGTGAGAAATAGTAATGAGATGCCTTCACTAGCCCATAGGCCATGAGGACTCTTCCTAAATAATAGAGATGCAAGGGGTTGATAAATCCTACTATTGTCTTGGAGTTGCCTTGGGAGGATATTATGTACTGATGTTTTGATGTCTGTCCTAGGGCAGAGGACAACTCTAGCCTTGCTTTGCTCAGAAGTATTGAGATTTGTTTTGAAGTTATCATTTAGAAAAGTCACTCACCCTTTTTCCTTTATAACTCTTAAAATTCTTAGAAAAGTCCTAGTCCTAGAAAGCCCAGTTATTGTTTAATACATTTTATTTAATTAATAATCACTCTTATTTTTTCTACAATTATTAATACTGTTCCATTTGTTGAATACTTTGTCTTATAGAGCATTTCATACATGCTACTTTATTTGATCCTTTCAGAAATCCCTAGAACAAGGCAGAGCAAATGCCTTTTTCCTGGTTTATGGATGAGGAAAACTGAGGCTCAAAAATATCCAGTGACTTGGAAAGGTCACCAGGTAGTAGTAGATCATGGGGTTTTTTTCCACGGCTCTACAGTGTTACTCAGAAAGCTTCAAATCTTGGGTTATTGTGATACTTAGCAATTATGAACTATATTTTTACTCAGAAATAAAAAAATTCTTTTAACCAATTGAAACTGCCAGAAAGGCTGCCAGGGTAGTAACTCAAAACAGAGTGGAGACCGAAGGTTTTGGTCCTTTCCTGTGAAGCGCTGAGCCCACTAGGTCAAGGTTTTGAGAAATGGGAAATCTTCATTGTTGCTTCCTGAGTTTCTCTCTGAAACTGTTTCTCTCTATAACTGAAAATTCGGCTGTCATTATTTTCAGCTTAACAGGTAATTTTCCTTGAAGGAAAAGGAAAGTTTGCTGTGTTCTTGGAAGAAAGTACAGAAATTAAATCTGAATCATTAAATTATTAGAGAATGTGCTGTTTCTGGGCCCCAAAATAGGAAAACAAAGTATAATCATCTAATAAGTCATTATATGTTTTATTGTATGCATTATGTTTTATTTTATATATAAAATTAAATATTTTATTTATGTTTTATTATATACTTGTTTATGTCATAAGGTGAAACCAAATTCTGTTTCATGGATTAGAACATAATATAAATTCAGTACCTATTTGTAAAATACAGATTTATAGAAATATTATGGAACTAATGATGACATTTTGATATTGCTGTTGCTACAGAACTAGATGACCAGTCCCAGAATTGCAATATGAATGAATCACTCAATCTCGTTAGAGCTGCTGTAAATTTTTTTAAAGGGAGCAGGTGAGATAGGACTTATCTTTGCCTTGGATTTATATTTATAGCAAAGTCATCAGCATTGTGCTGTGGCGGTATATTAATAATAAAATCATAATGCTGATGCACCTATTTACCAAAGTTTGTGAAATATATTTTACCTTTTCATAGCTGTTCAAATGCTATATATCATGTTGCTCTTCTGAAAATGGTAGTACATTTTAATATATGTTTTTAAAAATTATTTTTAAAATTAAAAATTTAGGGAGAAGAATTATAATATTTATTAGTACAATAATACTTTGGGATTTAGCTCTGTCAGCCTAGAACCAGGCATGGCCATCAATGAATCTAACATCCAACTTCCTACACTCCAGATACCCCTTTGCATCCCATTTTATCACTGTGCTAGAGACGTCCCATCATACGAGATTTTCCTCCATCCTTGGCTCCTCTTAAGTCAGTGTGATTACATTAATTTCTATATTTGCTTTTTTTTATTTGTTTTTCAAAAATTTCCCTTGCTAGCGCTTCTGAAAGTTCTAGCCTATAGCCTTTCCATTTTTGGTGTTGGTGTTTTATAATAGATTTGAAGAAAAACTGTGTGGGATTCCAAGGAAAATATCTATCAATTACCTTTTTTTTGAAGTTAAAGTGAATGCTGTAACAATTCCACAATAAATACAGTGAGATTTAATGTGTTAAATGAATTTAAATTGTTTTGACAATTTTTCCTGAAGGACTCTTTTCTGAGTTTTTATAATCTCACTTAAGTAAGAATATAAGGTGGTTTAATTACTTTCTAGCAGCACACACTCTAACAGCCAACATTCCAGGTTAAAGCTATGTGTCTTCTTTGGGTTTGAACTGTTTCCATTTAATCCAAGGGAAAATATTTGAGGGACATTAGTTGATGCATTTTCCAGAAATGGAAGTCGGTAAGTATTTTTTTCATAGCTTATAGAATATTTAGCAATTCGAGCCTTTAATATTTAATTTTGTAACATTCTCAGTACTGGCAGCAAAGGCTTCCTCCAGAAATAGTGAGAAATTATGTGAATTCCCTTCTTGGTATGTTTAGGAGGGCAAGTCATAAATCTTTAGCCTCATATTTTTCTAAAATAAAACCAGGCGTATATCTGCTCTGATCTAATATGCAGATGTAATGAAAATATTCACAGAGTAGTATATGTTAAGATTTTGAAAGTTCTCACAAAAGGTGGCATAAACTGAAACTGTTATTATGCAGAAATCTAAGCTGTAATTATTCTTTTCTGTGATAGTTTATCTAAGTTCTGTAAAAACTTTAATAACGTTAAGTACTAATGAAAGGACCTTGTGTGTCACATTTGCATTCATAAATATCCATGAAGGATCTCTTTCACCAATGTTATTCAATCTTAGTCCAGGACAAGGTCAGACATTGATTATGTTTGACAGTTTTAACAAAAGTGAATAGGGAAGATAGATTTTCTTAATTATATTCCTAGAATGGTGAGGGGCAACGATCTTTAATATGTAGTATAATATAGAAAGAGGAATGTTAATGGAGTAGAATAATGGTCAATTACAACAATAATAATAACTACTATTTAATGAGCATCTGCTAGATGCTGGGCCACATAATAGCTCTTTATGTGTGTTTTATATAATGGGATTTTAGAAAATATCTTAAGAAGTTCAGACAGCGTTATACCCATTTGCCCAAATACGGAAAATGAAGTTCCAAGAAACTAAATGATGTGCCTAAAGCTTCCCAGCTAGAGTCCATTTCACATACATCAGACTCTACTAGCCCAAGCTGCTTGTCAATGATTACCTGGAATCCGAGAAAAAGGATTGATAATGTACAAGTTGTTTATTTGGCTCAGAATTGTGTTTGTGCTTTTAAATTTGAATTAACTGTCTTTGGCAGTTTGGAATTTACAACATGATGGGAGATAGTAAAACACTCAAATTAGTGTGCATATCTTGATTTTAGCTTCTCCGATCACTCTCATTTCATATTACATGTGATTCATATTTTTCTTATATTTAACAAACACATATGCAGCCCGAGTGTGTACCAGGCGCTGCTGTCAGTATTTATGAACACGAATTCATTTAATGCTCACAGCATCTCTGTGGGGTATTATTTTATCCCTGTTTTACCGATGAGATAACTGAGGCACAGAGAAGTTCAGTGACTTGCTCAAAACCACGGGTAGAAAGTGGCTGAGCTGGGATTTGAACCCAGTCAGTTTGGCTCTTAAGAGTTTGTGTTCTTAACTATGTGTATTTTTCAGATTTGACAGAATTTGGTGAAAGCCATAACTAAAACCTATTGCTGGACTTCCAAGAGTTAGAGGGTAAATGGAGATAATAAATAGTGTCAATAAAATATTTAAGAAGTAATGACCCCCAATAAGAGCTTGGGATTCTCTGTTAAAAATAAAAGATGAATTGTAAAGAGAAACTGAAAACAGCTTTAATTGTGGAAGAAGCCAGTTTTGACTGCTACTTTATAGATTGTTCAATGTTGTGCAGGCTTCCTTTTGTGTACATAGCTGAGCAGTGTGAATATAATGTCCTCATTACTGTTTCCTATGTTGTACCACTCGTTACATTACTTCCACTAATGAAGTATGGAGCCCTGTGATGACTATTGCCCGCCCCAACTATATGTGTCTTGGCTTTAGCCCATATAAATGAGTTTTTAAAAAATGGATCTATGGGGCAACTGAGACTTTCAGAGTTGTTACATTAAGATAGGACTAACGTTTCCCGAGCTTTAGAGAGAGAGAGGCTAGATGCATCAATCAAAACAATGGATTGCTGAAACTGAAACTGAAGAAGTTTCTGAAAAACAAGTCAGAAATTTTTGGTTAAGATTTCAACTTGTATGAACCTCAACTTCGGCAAAAACTGAGATGAAGCAATTTTAGCTGTGTCAAGTAGGAAGGAAGGTTAGAGTTTGCTGCTCTAAGACCTCCTGGAAGTGTACTTCAGCCTGAAATTGAATATTCACTGTGGAGGTGGAGGGACAGGTGGGGAGAAACGCCGAACTCCTTAAGCTAAGGAAGGACCTTTGGCTTAAACTGGGTCTTCTGACTCCTCTGTTTACCTGTAATCAGAGGCAAGTTTACCAGAAGCTGATTGACTGGGATTTAGGTTTCAGGGCCCCTTCCTTGCACAGGCCCCCCTCCAAGGCCCTGGGAAGATCTCTAGCTGTGTATTCACAGGGCCATATGGTCTTGCAAAATTTGAAGAATTTTAAGATATTTAAAACACAATTAGTTAAGACTGCTGTCCCTTTTCTGCCCTGACCCTCCTTCCATCACATTTCTTCACATCTTAGATTGCTCTGGAGTGATCACAGGCATTTTTTTGGATCTGGCTTAAAGGGAAGTTGAGCTGGGAATATACAACTTTAACTGCAGTTTAAAAGATGTTTCAGGAGTGTTTCAATAAGACAACTGAGAAATTATAGATTCCCAATTCAAACATATATGAAGGGTTACTTCTTTTTTTTTTTTACCACTACCTTTATTTATTAAAGAACTGAGAAAATTCAGATAATGGAACATAAAACTAAAGCAATAAAAATGGTGAAATAAATAGAAACTATTCTGATGACCAAAAGTATATTGTAAAAAAAAATTCAGATTATCCCCAAAGCAGTAATTCATTTGAGAAGAAGAAATTCCAAATAGAATAAATAGGCTTGATGATTGTTTGAAGATCTAGTTAACAAAGAGGGATGAATGATAGGAATACATCGGGAAAAGAGTTATGTTTCTTGCTGATTTGTCCACAATATGGAGAAAGTTAACAAAAACTTCATAATATGTGTCTGCAATCAGCTTTATAGTTAATGAGTGCCTGCAATTTGAAGAATACTTGGGATTAGTTGCCACGGAAGAAACTGAAACACCCTGATGTTTTGCAGCTCACATATGAAAGTAACTTTATAGAAGTTTTCCCAAATTTGACAATGATCCTAAAAATTGACTTGAGTTGTGAAGTTAAAGGAACCTTTCCTAGACATATATTTCTAAACAACTATGTTCCTGTACCACAATTAGAAGAAACATTAAATTATTCTTTAATTTTATATGTGGAAAATTATATTATAATATTGTCATTTGTCAAAATGTGGATAGCCAAAAATTTTAAGGAAAAAAAGGTATTATAGAGGTTTGCCAGATGATTAATTAATAAAAATAGGATGATATTTTTCTGGGTTTTGTGATGTTTGTGGTATTTTCAGGTGTTTAAAATTTGTAAATTTTTATCACTTCTAAATGCATTTTCACTTTCTTATATAATTTTGTATTCATAATTTTGTATTCGTCAAAAGGGCTTTAAAAATTGTATAAGCTTCAGATCCCTTACAACTTGCATCTGCCCCTGCCTTTTTAATTTGAAAAAAAAAAAATGTTTATTTTGTGGCAGAAGGCATAAAGTTGAGAAGTAAAAGGCCCATACCTTGCCCTCAGTTCTAAGCCCCAGAAACAGGTTTAACCTTTCCTATATGTTTTCTACAGTTGTTAGATCTGCTTTGTCCAATAACGTAGACTCTAGCCACATGTGGCTATGGAACCCTTGAAATGTGGCTAAGTACTGAATTTTTAACTTCATTTAAATTTTGTTTAATTCCATTTAATTTCAGTGAACTTAAGTTTGAAATGAATACCCAAAATATTTATTAGAAAAGTTTTAAGTATGTTTAGAACAATTTGGGTATGAAAATACTTTGGCTTTAAATTTTGAGAAATCTGGTGCATGTGTATGCTTGTTTCCACAAAGAGGATCATACTCTGCGTATACTGTTCTGCATCTTAGCTTTTAACTATATGTTTTGCACATCTTTCCTTAGCAACTTACAAATTTATCTCATTCATTTATTAGCAGCATAATATTCTATTCTATTTGTACAACCTTTTTTCACACAGTTGCTGGAGTGATTTTTTTTTTCTTTTAGTATAAGTGAGATTGGGTCATTCCTGTGTTCAAAACCCTCCACTGGCTTTAAATCTATCTCAAAATAAAATCGCTTATCTTTAGTCTGTGCCTAAGGCCTAATTTGACCTATTCCCTCACTGCTTTTCTGCTCACTTCCGGGTAGGATAAGCATCTATGCATCGGTAAAGTGGGGATTAAACACAGGTACTTCTTCCTTTTAAAAACCTCTGTCAGAAATATCACTAGTAAAGTGAAATCTCTCCACTTACAAAATTGAGTTTCTCACTTATCTGACCACCACCAACTCCTTTTAAAGCAAAGAAGTCCTGTTTTCCTTCACCAGTAATGCTCACTAAAGTAAAAGAAACCTTGTTAACCAAAGTAAAAAAATGTTGTAGGCTCCCTCTAATCAAGAGCACATTTAAAGGAGGAAACGGTGGGATGGCAGATAGCTGACGTACACTGTGTCTTAAGAATTTGGTGCTTCTTTATTGCTAGATTAAATTTCAGAATTTGGAGTCTAAATTTTCCCTTTCACATCTGGTGGCACTTTTTTTTAATCAGTGTGCAAAAAGGAGAAAAATCTGTCTGCCTCGTCTCATGCCTGTCACTACAGTCCAGCCTATGCCAGCCTTAAGGAAAAGCCTTTTGCATTGGCAAGGAGACTCCAAAATGGTTTCCAAGCATATGAAAAGTAAAGGAAGAGTTTTACAGAAAAATATAAGAATTTTTTTAAACTGGAATGGTATAAAGTAAAAAAACAATTTAAACAATGAAATGTGAAAACTTGCTGGCCCAGTGTGTACATAATGTTAGTGTTCCAGTGCTGCTAGTGTAAGGCAGACTCCTGTGATCTATTTAAGCATGTAAATTTTTGGAGGATTTATGATTATTGACAGCTAAAGGAATTATAATGCATGATATGGTGATAGTTGTAAACACATGGACTGGCACACATTTATCACTGATAAATGTGTTTTGTGGACAAAATGAATAAACAAGGTTACCATGTTGCTTTCAGTAAGTAGTGTTTGTTAGGGCATTGTGCCCTGGGAGCATGGGGCTAGAAAAATCAGGGGTGAATTAAACAAAAAGAAAGGAATATGAAGTGATGGCAGAGAAGCAGTAAACTCTAAAACTGAGGATACCCTGAAGTAGGACCCTAAAGGGCAAAGACGATTATTGAGAAACGAAAAGATAGCCTTTTGTGCCTGAGACTAGGCAAGTGACGACCCCAGTTTGGCATTGTCAAAACTTTTTAGAGTAAGACTTGAATGAAATCAGGAATGAGGACAGGTGGTGGATTGCCTTCTCAGAGAAGTTGAAAGTTGAAGTGGAAGTGTATCTGAATTGAGTGTCACTTGAGACTGTTTATGAAGAAAGTGACAGAAAATCGGACTATTCCTGGCTTATAAATAAAATGGGCATTAATGGGCTCTTCTACGCAGACAGTGCATGAGTCAGGCCGACTTCAGGCGTGCCCTGATTCAGGTTCTAAAGAAGGCCCAGAATCTTTGGCTTTACATTTCCCCCCTGTGTGTAGGCCTGGTCTTCAGACTAGCTGCCCCCCTCTGGTGGCAGGATGGCCACAGCAGCCCCAGGCCTGTTCTTTGATGTATGTGTTGGTCACCATTGTCTCCACACTGGGGGTTGCCTTTCCCACTCTTCAGGGTGTCTTTTAATAAGCAAGTTTTTAATTTTAATGTTGAATTGATCAATCTTTTCCCCTTTCGGTTAGTACTTTATGGGTCTGTACAGGTAATCTTTGCCTACCTCAAGTTCAAGACAATATTCCCTTATGTTATCTTTTAGTCAGTACTGTTTTACCAATCATGTATAGAGTAATAGTCTGCTCAGAATTTCTTTAAAGTTTCTGAATCATTCTACTCTGTGACCAGGGTTGAGGATCGCTGGCCTAGATGGTGCTGAGAGTCTTCCCGAGATTCCTGGATGTTGCCACAGCATGGGGCACCTGCTCACCCCAGAAGAGATGAGCAGTTTGGTAGAACACCTGTGTTGATCTATTTTGTGGCAAACTAATGTGCATAAAAGCTTTTCATTGTAAATGAATAGGATTTTGCCTTTTTTTGAGAGATGAGTTACTACTTTTATTAAGAGGTGAGTGATGTGAATGTGTTAGTGGTTAGTAAATAGAGAAAAATCAATTATATGTTCAGGGTGTCGTCTTGGATTCTGAGATCTTGAGACATTTCAACTTCAGGACTCCTTGAGCCTTTATTTTTGACATTGTTGCACATATAAGGTATCCAAGATGTGAGAAAATAAAATTATTCCAGATGTTGCACCTTTTTCATTTTTTAGAATATTTCCATCTAATCCTCTCCCCCAAAGAAAAATTCCCCTTGGAATTGCTTCTGTTATTATTTGTATTCGTTTTTAAACGTCGACAACCATGTGGACATAGTACAGGTGGTTTTGTAAGAGATTGAGCTATAAAGTTCTTTGTGCCGTGCTGTAGAAGAGGAAATACTTAAAAATTACCAAAGCAAAGCTGCTTTAAAAGCAATTGAACATGTTTTGGAGCCAGATGTAAGTTAGGTAACTTTTTTTTTGAAGATGAGTTAACAGATATTTGGTAATTATAATTTTGGATAGACAGAAAGGCAGCAATATACTGATTACATGTCAGACTCTGGCTAGAATCCTCCCTCCACCACTTGCTAGCTGTGTGGCCTTGGCAAGTCCTTTAATCTTTCTGAAATGAACATGATAGTCATTCCTACCTCATAGGGGCATTGTATGGATTAAATAGAAAATGCAGAGAATGCAGATAAGGCTCAAAGCTATCAATGCCTGGTACATAGTATGTGCTCACTAAATCGTGATTATTCCCTTGGTTCTGCCTCCATCACCATTCCAGAGGCTGCAGCAGGAACTGTGTTGTGTTTCATCATATCTCCCCATGGTCCCTCACAGTGGGGGGATTGGGGAGGCGCACCCTAAAAGTTGAGGGAAGGATCTGGAGTGTGATTTATTTAAAATTTTCTAAAAATGTGTTTACTTAGTTGGATTTTTTTGTTTGTTTTTGTTATGTTATTTTGAGAACCAGAGACTTCTTTGCTTCCTTGCTCTCACATAGCCTATGCCAATGGTCTTGAACCCCTCAACATCTGCCTAGTCTTTATGTATCTGCGTTTATGCTGAATTTTGGTAGTGCATATCTCAAAAGACAAAGTGTAAGAGATGTTTTTAATGCTTCTTATCTTGAAATTTTATTATATAATGATTAAGTTTCACGAAAGTTATGAAGTATAATATAATCATCCATGTGTCTAACACTAGTTTTAGAAATGACACACTACAGATGGGTACTGCAGAAGCTGCCTGTGTGCCCCTTCAGCCCCCATAGAAGTAGCCACTCATTCCCAAGTCATTTTCTTATACTTTTACCACATATGGTATATAATTCCAAACTATATATAGTATTGTTTTGCTTGTTTTAAAAGTTTATGTAAGTACTGTTATTTTCTTTGTCTTCTGCTGCAATTTGCTTTTTCTAGTCAGTGCTGCATTTGTCAGATTCATCTGTGTTGATATTTGTAGTTGATATTTATCTGGTCCATTCGTTTTAACTACTGTATAGTATTTCTTTGCATGAAGATACCATAATTTATTTACCCCTTCTCCTGGTAGCAGGCATTTATACCCTGTCTCATAGACAATGCTGCCATCAACAGTTCTGTACACGTTTTGCTACACAGAACTTTGTACCTTTAGTTTAGTTTCGTTTGTTTTTATACAGGAGAGGAATTGTTTTTTTTAGTCTAGTCACATTTTGTGGGCCTCAGTTTTTTCATTATAGTGGTAGTAAGATTGAACTACAGACAGTCCCTGACTTACGATGGTTCAACTTAACGATATTTCAACTTTACAATGGCATAATATGCATTCCGTAGAAACTGTACTTTGAATATTGGATTTTGATCTTTTTCTGGTCTAGCAATATGCAGTATGATCACACAATCATGAGGGTAAACAACTGATACACTGACAACCATTCTGTACCCCTATAACCATGCTGTTTTTCACTTTCGGTATAGTCTTCAATAAATTGCATAAGATATTCCACAGTTTATTATCAAATAGGATTTGTGTTAAATAATTTTACCCAACTGTAAGCTAATATAAGTGTTCTGAGCACATTTAAGGCAGGCTGGGCTAAGCTATGATGTTTGGTAGGTTAGGTGTATTAAATGCATTTATGACTTATGATAGTTTCTACTTAACCCCATTGTAAGTTGAGGAAGATCTATCTCTCTTTTATATCTTTTCTAGTTCAAAATTGCATTTTTATATAGGTTATTTAGGTAGTGTGAATCACTGGATTTTGCTATTAGTATAATTTCACAGTCCCATTAGTGTATCTCTTCAAGTCATTCTGTAGGATGTGGATTTTACTTTTGCAAGGGAAGGTTCCATTTTGAACGTTTTTGAGGACAAAAATATTTGCACTAACCATACGACCCAGCAGTCCCGCTACTGGGCATCTACCCAGGGAAAACCATAATTCAAAAAGACACATGCACCCCAATGTTCATTGCAGCACTATTTACAATAGCCAGGTCAGGGATGCAACCTAAATGCCCATCGACTGACGAATGGGTAAAGAAGATGTGGTACATAGATACAGTGGAATATTAGTCATAAAAAGGAATGAAATTGGGTCATTTTAGAGATGTGGATGGACCTAGAGACTGTCATTCAGAGTGAAGTAAGCCAGAAAGAGAAAAACAAATATCGTATATTAACGCATATATGTGGAATCTAGAAAAATGGTACAGATGAACCGGTTTGCAAGGCAGAAATAGAGACACAGGTGTAGGGAACAAACGTATGGACACCAAGTGGGGAAAGCGGGGGGTGTGTGTGTGTGTGATGAATTGGGAGATGGGGATTGACATGTATGCACTGATGTGTATAAAATGGATGACTAATAAGAACCTGCTGTATAAAAAAAAATTAAATTAAAAAAATATATATGCAATATTAGAAATGTTCATTAACTATAACGGCATAAGACACTAAATGTGTTTCCCCTTGATTTTGTTTCTCTTTCCTGGAATTTATAGTAACTACAAGTGCTACTAATTAGAATAAACACAATTATATACTGATACATATGTGAAGTAGGCTGTCTGCTTATGCTGGATCAGCTTCGTCTGGCATCAGTCTGGACACAGAACTCTGTCCCTCTACTTTATTCTACAAGAGTTCCAGTCGCATTGAGCATTTTGTGTCTGTTCTCTTTAAATTTGATTGAAATTTATAGGGTCCTAGCATTCTGTTGCTGCCTTTGCCTTTCTCTCTCTTTTGCTTCTTACATATTAAATGAAAACCTAATGTAAGAATGAATAGGAAAAGTACTGTAATGAAGAAGAATGTAGTAGAGAATCTGAAGCAGTGAGAGATTAAACCTGACTGAAAGACCTGGAAAGGATTCTTAGAAGAAGGGGAATTCAAGCTGGGCCTCAAAGGGTGAAGACCTTAAAGGTCTGTGACAAGGAGGAGGAATGGGGAGCCTCTGAACTAGGCCATCTCTTTGCCGATTACCAACACCAGAGCAGCCTCTAATATCACCACACAGAACAGAAGAAGCACTTAGCTCTGCCCAAATTTCTGGCCTACAAGTATGTGAGGTGTAAAAAAAAAATAGGTTTTTTTTGGAGTAATTTGTTATGCACCAAGAGATAACAGAAATGCAAGCAAAGCCAAGGAGGGGAATGATTTTTTTTTTTTTGATGCTTGCTACAGACAATACTTAATCATCTAAAACCTCTCTCCCCAAAATACAATACTTAGTGTAATTTAGAACTTCTAGCAGGAAGACTGAGTTTGGAGAGAATTCCAGGCAGAGGAAATGACCTGAACAAAGATAGCAAGGCAAGGAAGGACAGGATATATGTAAAGCAGACAGTAATTAGATGTGACCGGGAGTAGGATACCTCTTGGGGAGTAGGGTAAGACTAGACTAGAAAGGAAGGTTAGGACATGGTTACCAAGGGCCTTGAATGTGAGGTTGAAGAGACTGTATGACATAGAGCCCCTGAAGACATTTTGGAAAGAGAAGTACTAGTGGGACTCTTTAGGAAATCCTTTCCAATATTTCTGTAATGGGCTCAAATGTGGAGAAATTAGGGGATCCATTTGGAAGCTATTGCAAGATATTATGTGAGTCTGATTTGTGAAGACTGGAAAATAGATGGAAAACATTTTGGGCTGGGCCACCATTAACCCACTCAGTGCATTCTGGGAATTAAAAGAGTGGCCCCTCTTCAAGACCTTTTACTTCCAACTGTTAGAAAATTGTTGTAATATATTTATTTAGTTAGAATAAGACACTTGACTGACGTCTACTGGGAATTTGTTTTAAGTCTACACATCCATGATGTGAATGCTCCTCCCCCCAGATGTGACACTTTTGTGCAGTACACAACTTGTACAACTATACCTGTGACCATAATCATGTGGGTATGAGTGATAGGACTTGGTAACTGATTGTATTATTTCTCAGAGGGAAAAGGAAGAAACTTCAAGTCTGGCTGGCAGGGAAGTTGGTAATAACATTAATAGAACTGGAACCTATTCTTAGCAAGTGTGTCCACAAAACAAAATTATTCTAAACATGAATAATTTAAGACATTAATAATTTTGTTCATTGATCCCAGTAGTTTGCCTTTACTCAATAAGAATTTTTTTATCTTCTAGAGTTTCAGCTTTCCAAGCCTTTGTGACATCTGAGAATGTTGACCAATCCCTCTTCCCTTTTGGGTTCCATAAGCCCTTCTCTCCTATATCTTTTCCTTCTTCCCCGAGCATTGCTTTTTCTCAATCTCCTTTGAAGGCCCCCTTTTCTCAGGTTTTCATTCTTGTGCCTTTGCATACAGTGGGTGCACAATAAGTATTTGTTGAATTGAATCACATTGCCTTTGAAAGATCAGGTTCAGGTTGACCAGGAGACTGACTCATAGGCGCCAGGGACTAAGGGTGTGCCGGAATTCAGAAAGTAGAAACCTATCCTAAATACAGTTCCTTGTTTTAGGATCTGTTTTCCACACAATGGGTCACTCTTTATTGGGGAATTCCTGTACTGTTGATCTGTTCATCATTGTTTAGCAGTGGCATACCAGGAGAACAAATTATTTACACTGGCAGTGTCAATAAGGGTGTGTCTAACTCAGAAAATATTTTCAAATAAAATAATGAAGCTTCCCCAGCTTTTAGCTTGGGAAGAATGAAACGTTACTGAAAAAAAAAAAAATCTCAGCTCATATTCAAGTACATAAGAGGTAAATAAGACGACATTTAAATATTTTCATTTGCAATTACTTGCTAACATTCTTACCACCACTGCCATCCCCTCCCACCACCCATTCACCTAGGTTTCTTTTGCTTTCATTTTTCATGGGGCTTGTGTATCAAGGCAAACCCAAGAACTCTGCTCTTCTGATACAACTTCACAAACATTTATTGTGTGGCTGCTTTGTGCAAAGTGCTATGGGAGACCTCATGAAAGATACAGAGGTTTCAGATTGCTTCTGCCCTGCAGGAGAGCCTGGCTTAATGGGAGAAGTAGACACATATGCAACTGCTCCAGGGCAGGTGATGACAAGGGTCATAATATAGTGCAGACAGAGCCAGGATTCCCTGTGTAAACATCACTCTAAGACTGAGCCACATACATGGACTTGCCATATTTCTTTTCTAAATTGCACGTTTGACTCTTAACCTTCCTGCGTTGGATTAGAAAGTGTTTTCTTCGAAGATTCTTGAGTCAGAAATGCACTATGATAATTAAGATTTAACAGAATTTAACTAAAAATGCATAGAGTAACATTAATTTTGCCAGACTTTTTAAATGTGTTTAAGTCGGCACTGTCAAAAGAAACTAGAGAAAACTAGAGTGATACTAAGTAAACAAGGATATAAAACAGGAGTTTTATGTTTACGTAAGCCCAGTATTTAGGAAATAAATATCCTGAAATTCCTTAGCCAAGTTATATTTTAAAATATGTTTGGAGCACAAGAAAAAAGTTATAAACAGCATAGTAGGAGAGAATAAATATAACTCTAATAAATATAATGAGGTAGTATTTAAAATATTGAATGGATCATTGCTATTTAATTAAGGTGCCTTTTATTTAATTAAAACCAATGACATTTTTATAGTTATTGGAGAACCAAAGACATTTGAATTTTTTTTTTTTTTTTTTAATTTTTATTTTTTATTTTATTTATTTTTGGCTGTGTTGGGTCTTCGTTTCTGTGCGAGGGCTTTCTCTAGCTGTGGCAAGCGGGGGCCGCTCTTCATCGCGGTGCGCGGGCCTCTCACTGTCGCGGCCTCTCTTGTTGCAGAGCACAAGCTCCAGACGCGCAGGCTCAGTAGTTGTGGCTCACGGGCCCAGTTGCCCCACGGCATGTGGGATCTTCCCAGACCAGGGCTCGAACCCGTGTCCCCTGCATTGGCAGGCAGATTCTCAACCGCTGCGCCACCAGGGAAGCCCAAGACATTTGAATTTTTTTTTAATTTTTAAAATTTAAATGCGTTTAAGATTTGAAATTTAAACAAAAAATGCTTGTTTCTTTTTAAATAATCATTGCCTCTCTATTAACTCAATCTCAAAAAAATGGATGGGTGAAATTAAACCACATATACATAATGTACAAAAATAAATGATACTAAAAATCATTTTAACTTCTGTTTTAAGCTAGTTGTAAAATTAAGTGATATGATTTGTATAGTAAGTAAACAATTCAGGTTTACTGATTTAATAACATGATGACTTGCAACTTTTACTTAAATTCATTCTTCTTACTAAGATGAAATGCAGCTTCTTCATAGAGGCATATTACCTAGTTTTCCTTTGCATTTTCATTAAAAATATAAAATCAGAAATGAATAGCATGTCAACCAATTTTACAGATGATAGTAAATTGGGAAGCATCTCAAATAGTAAAGTAAGAGAAGTATCACAAAAATACCTAAAAAGGTTTAGAACTATCACAGGAAATAGTGAGATTCAGCCTAAGAAAATGCAAGCTAATGCATGTAAGAGCAAATAATCTGAAATAGATATTCAATGGGAGAAAATGCTTAGTAATGCTGAAAGGCAGCTGAGGTGGTATCAGACAGCAAAGTAGGTATGAGATTGCAATGGGATGTGGCAGGTACAAAGAGCTATTGCCATTTGGAGTCATCTTGCAAACTCACTACAATGAAGAAAGGAAGCAGAAAGCTCCTACAAATGACAGTATTAAGAACATATTTGTCAGACTTCCCTGGCGGTCCAGTGGTTAAGACTCCTCACTTCCAATGCAGTGGGTGCAGGTTCAATCCCTGGTCGGGGAGCAAAGATCCCACATGCCATGTGGCATGGCAAAAAAAACAAAACAAAACAAAAAATATTTGTCTTATACCAACCCAAGAGCATCCAAACAAGTAGCTGCCAATATTTTGAATAATTTGGAAAATAGAAATTATAGTGCTTAGAATAGGGAAGAATTGGCTTAATAAATAAGATTTTAAAAATAAAATTCCTTCTCTGTGGTTAAGTAATAAAACAGTATGAAGTTATGTGATGGATATAAGCAACTTACTGGAAGACAGATTTGTTCAGATTAGACTGAGACCATGGATTCTGGGAATAATGTGGACACTTTTATAGGTAATTCTCAACATCTGGGCCAATTGTGCAGATTGCAAAAGAGCATCTTAAGACAATGATGGGAGCTGGATCACTCGAGGTGAGTTTGGAGTTCATGAAGGACTCCACTAAGTAACAGTGCCAGAATTGATTGGAAACAGTGAGGTCATATTTCTATTGTTGTCTCTACTGGTCAGATTATTCTGCCTCATTGTTTGTGGTTCAGTGTTTATACTCTAGGACCATTCATATGTCTTTGCCAGGGTACTGTCTCCTTTCTCTTAGCACCTTTTTTGATCTTGGCTTTTAGAATTTCTTTGACTGGGTACCTTTTATGTCTGCCACTGGCCTTCTGTTTCTTTTGAAAGCACTTCCTTCCCTGTGTATACCTGCTATCCTGTTTTAGCACTGATCATATTTGTATTTCAGTTGCCACTATCTACTACTGATGGCAGCTCTTTGCTCTGACTCTATCATTAATAAGGACATATCAAATCAAATCTTATCTTGGCTTCTCATACTCAAAATTATTGAAGCCCTGTTCCTAGCCACCTCTTCCCAAATCCAGCAAATATACAGCTTTCCACATAGGCTGGTAAGGACAGCATCTCACTGATCAAAAAGCCTGAACTCTTTCTAACCCTCTCTCATATCCTATCTTCTCACCACTTTACTCTTTATGTATCTGTTCCTTTTCCTTCAATAACCAAATTCTTACTCTGGTTTTGAGATCTTTCTCTCAAAAGATTCCTTTTGTTTGTAGCATAATATTCCAGTGTTTAATAATAATGATATTTAATAAAATTATACCATTGTCTCCAAAACTGTTGGTGACTTATAAAAAATTTCTAATTTAAATTAAATTTCTATATTTTGCTACTTATGTAAAATCATAGGAAAAGGAAATTAATCATATTAAGCAAATTTTTAAAATTTTGTAGCTTAATGTTAAAGCTCTAAAAGTTGCCTTTCAAAATGGAAAATTGTTAGGTCATTGAATTTGTTAACTTTCATCAAACTGTCAATCATGTCTTGAGTTCCATCTCTGTGTCAGGGATTGAGCTAGGCCTGCACAGAGGATTATAAAGTGACATGTGGTCTTTGGCCTTAAAAGGCTCACATTCTTGTTATGGGCAGTAATTTTGGTTGGTTGACTGAGAAACCATTCATATGTTTAATAAATATTTATGGAGCTCTGGCCCTCTGCAAGGCACTATGCTAGGGTTTGAGGATACAGTATGGGAAGCAGGACACATAAGATCCCTGCCCACGTGGGTTTCAGTGGGCAGGGGCACTTAACCTAATAGGTGAGTGTGGAGGAACTATAGAAGGATAGGAGTCAGGGGTGACAATGGGGAAGAGTACTGGAGAGCAGAGGGGGCTTACAGAACTGAAAGAGGGTTGATGTGAATTTACTGTAGATGCAGTTGGGGACTGGTGAGTTTGACTGATAAAGAGAGAAGAGAAGAGGGCTGGTAGCTAGAGGAACACCTGAGATTCTTACAGGCTTACCCAATAAGCATAAGCTGTAGCTTTAGAAATAAAATGGCCTATCCAAAATTTTAGAAATAATTATCTTCCCCCTATTTAGTATCTTTGGGATATTTTTCTGAATACTTATTAAATTCTTAGCTAAGGGCTTCCCTGGTGGCGCAGTGGTTGAGAGTCCGCCTGCCGATGCAGGGGACACGGGTTTGTGCCCCTGTCTGGGAAGATCCCACATGCCACTGAGCAGCTGGGCCCGTGAGCCATGGCCGCTGGGCCTGCACGTCCGGAGCCTGTGCTCCGCAGCGGGAGAGGCCACAGCAGTGAGAGGCCCGCCTACCGCAAAAAAACACATACACACAAAAATAAAAATTAAAAAAAAAAACTCTTAGCTAAGAAAGTAGTATGTGTTGCGTGTGTGTGTATGTGTGTGTGTGTGTGTGTGTGTGTGTGTAAGTGGTAGAATGGTTCTCCTTAGTTACAAGTGATTTTAATAATGGAATAATAATTTTAATCAGAATTAGCCTTCTGATCATTTGTTTGGGATAGAATCTTATGTTAGGATCCAAATATGGGGGACTTCCCTGGTGGCGCAGTGGTTAAGAATCCGCCTGCCAATGCAGGGGACACAGGTTTGAGCCCTGGTCTGGGAAGATCCCACATGCCGCAGAGCAACTAAGTCTGTGCACCACAACTCTGAGACTGCGCTCTAGAGCCCGCAGGCCACAACTACTGAGCCTGAGTGCCGCAACTACTGAAGCCTGCTTGCCTAGAGCCCCTGCTCCACAATAAGAGAAGCCACCACAATGAGAAGCCCGCGCACTGCAACGAGAGTAACCCCCGCTCACCGCAACTAGAGAAGGCCTGCACGCAGCAACAAAGACCCAATGCAGCCAAAAATAAGTAATAAATAAATAAATTTATTTTTAAAAAAAGAATCCAAATATGCCAGAACCCAAATGTAGCAGTTTCCTCATTTTAATAAAATTGTGGTTACAGATTACAGCTCAGCAGATTATAATAGTGCAACCTTGCCAGTAAGCAGCAAAATTTACTTGTCTGTTTCTTCTTCCAGGGTACCTATGTAGTTAAATTCAATCAATTTTTTAAAATATTTTTTTTTACTACAATTTATTGCTTATCACAGGCAAACCCAATGACATACTTATATCTGCAGGACAACAATTTATATTAGGAAGTAAAACTTTTACTATTTAACATTAGAGTTCATTTGATTAATAAACTGATATTGCCTCAGGTCTCAAACTTTGTCGTGAATAAAATAGGTCCTCATGCTGTTTAAAAACAGTGCACCAGCTGCAAGTCCAGAAAACACTTGCTGTTGCTCACATAATAAAAGAACCCCCAAAGCCTTATAATTTATAGATTCATAACCACTTCTTGTTGAATTTATTCCTCTAAACGGTGCAGGTGCTGCTTTGGTTTAAAACATACAACCCTCTTTAGGCAATCTGCAAGTACTCCAAGGTGCTTAATTTCTTCCCTTCTTATATTGTGAGCTGGTTGAACTCAGCACTTCATTTAAAGCTCAAAGTTGTGATTGTTTTAAAACTTACCTAATATTCCTTTTTTTAAATCATTTAAATATAGATGTAATTTCCTACAAATGTGTAATTGATCATTTAAGATTTGGACAGTTCATTTTTATTTATTTTTTATTGAAGTATAGTTGATTTACAATGTTGTGTTAATTTCTGCTGCATAGCAAAGTGATTCAGTTGTACATATATATATATACACATATACATTCTTTTTTTATATTCTTTTCCATTATGGTTTATCATCGGATGTTGAATATAGTTCCCTGTGCTATACAGTAGGACCTTGTTGTTTATCCATTCTGTATATGAAAGCTTACATCTGCTAACCCCAACTTCCCACTCCATCCCTCCTCAGCTCCCTCCCCCTTGGCAACCACAAGTCTGTTCTCTATGTCTGTGAGTGTGTTTCTGTTTCGTAGATGGGTTCTTTTGTGTCATATTTTAGATTCCATATATAAGTGATATCGTATGGTATTTGTCTTTCTCTTTCTGGCTTACTTCACTTAGTGTGATAATCTCTAGTTGCATCCATGTTACTGCAAATGGCATTATTTCATTCTTTTTATGGCTGAGTAGTATTCCATTGCATATCTGTACCACATCTTCTTTATCCTTTCATCTGTCAATGGACACTTAGGTTGTTTCCATGTCTTGGCCATTGTGAATAGTGCTGCTGTGAACATAGGGTGCATGTATCTTTTTGAATTAGAGTTTTGTCTGCATATATGCTCGGGAGTGGTGTTGCTGGACCATATGGCAATTCTATTTTTAGTTTTCTGAGGAACCTCCATACAGTTTTCCATAGTGGCTGTACAACTTGTATACATTCTCACCAACAGTGTAGGAGGGTTCCCTTTTCTCCACATCCTCTGCAGCAGTTGTTATTTGTAGAGTTTTTAAAAATGGCTATTTTTGGATAGTTCATTTTTAACCATATTGTTCATTTATTCAAACATGTTATGATCCTGTCATGTTCCAACACAGGTCTAGATGCAGGTGATATATTGGTGAATATTGATACTAGCCTCCTGGAAACTTAGAGTCTAGTGTGAAATTTATTTTCTGGTGGATTCTGTAAGGATTCTTGCCTATTCTCCTTTCACAGAACCTCTGGTGTGATGGAATCTAGGCAGCTGTTTCAAGTTCTGTCTTTTAAAATCCTTCCATCTTAAAAAGTTGGCATAAATGTGTTGCTTCAGAAATGGCTGCTGCTATTAATTGTGAATAGTGAACATTCCAAGAAGTTAAACTTTAAATCAATAGTAAGATTAAACAGTTCGTATTGCTAAGCACGTTTATTTTAGGTTTCAACTCTGGAGTATTAGTGGCTGGAATTATTTCATTAATAAAGCAGCGTTTTCACACAGTTTAGTAAGAGGATAAAGAGTTTTCCAGGAGATCATCAGTGTTAGGCTAATATGAGTTCTACAGTATACTATTATTATACCTCTGTATGACAGATGCAGAAGCTCAGACTGAAGTAACTTGCCCAAGGTTACAAAGCTAGCTAGAGGCAAGGCCAAGATGAGATCCCAGGCTGTCTGGCTCTCAGACTCTTATGTTCTGCTGCTTCTCGTACTTAAGATATGCTTTCGTATGACCCTTCTTGCTTTTTTTTTTTTTTTTTTTGCGGTACGCGGGCCTCTCACGGCTGTGGCCCCTCCCGTTGCGGAGCACAGGCTCCGGACGTGCAGGCTCAGCGGCCATGGCTCACGGGCCCAGCCGCTCCGCGGCATGTGGGGTCTTCCCAGACCGGGGCACGAACCCGTGTCCCCTGCATTGGCAGGCGGACTCTCAACCACTGCGCCACCAGGGAAGCCCCCTTCTTGCTTTTTTTGTGTTCTAGTGATTTGCTCTCTCTCAGATATGTGAATATTAGTTTGGATAGTACATACATTGTATGCTGAATATGAAAATGAACATTTTTAATTATGTTTTTTTTCCCTGATTCATAACTATCCTATATTTAAAAGCTTTTTTTTTTGGTTGTATGTCCAGCATTACTTACAATGTGACCTGGAAGTTCATTTGTTTTTGTTCTTAATTATGTTTGCTTGTTTATTTGTTTATTAATTTATATATTTGTTTCCTTATACCTAGTACCCTGAAAGATTTATCAAATTTAAAAAGAAAATTTAGTCAAATTCATTGTGTACAAAATTATATTTTTCTGTACCTCTGGAAAACAATGGAAACAGAAAAGCAGGCTTCGTTTTCCCGTAAAGAGAAAGAGCCCAAGTTTGGAGAGGGATTTCCTCTTTTCTCACTGCAGTATTTCGAGTTGCTTCTCCCCCTTTGGGTTTTGGCTGGAGCAGGTATTTCTGCCATTCTAACTCCACACCCTGTTCCCTCCCACATCTGTGCTGCTTGCTTCCTGGACTACCCTCTCCTGCTTCTCATCCTCCTAGGTCCGCTGATGGCAGCTTCTCTGACAAGGCTGTGCTCAGCTCCCGGTCTGCAGGAGCTGTCTTCTTCAGTGTTGCCTTCATTTTCTTAGCTCATTTGTTTATTGTTTATTAAATAGAACAACAGGGTTTTGTTTGTTTTTTCTTGTTTCTTTCACTGCTAACTCCTCAGCACCATTGTGCCCGGTGTATATTTGGTGTTTGATAGTCGTTGAATGAATGCATACCTCTATTATAGCACTCACTGATTTGTATTTAATAGTTTTATACATTTTTCTCCTTCCCCAGACTGTAAGCTTCACATTTTATTTGTCTTTGTATTTTCCCCCGTGTTTATAATCTGTTAGGTAGTCAGTAAATGTTCATCGAATTAATGAATGAGTGACTAATTAATGCCTTTACATCTCTGTGGTACTGGATGGAGATGATTAAAAGGAGGGGGCAAGAATGGGTACTGGCTGAAAGGACCAGTGTATTATGAATTTTTGAACTCTGAATCAGGAAAGGAGGAGCAGAAACACCAAGAACAGATGTCCCCTTTCATTCATCTGTCCAGAAGTTTAGTTTTTTCGTGTCTGTAATTTGCACATTTGGGCATACCAGTCAAAATGAGTCCCAGATACTCATTTGTCTTTCAGGGTAAAATGGTAAGGAAAATAGTCCTAGATATAGGAACCTCAGTGAAAACTACATAAAGTTGCTTCTGACAATGAGGGAGACTTAAGTGACATTAACTTCCACAAAAATCTCAAAAAACAAGTGCCCTCCATTGTCTATATTTTTAAGACCTAGAGAACTTTAAGTATTGTATTTTAAGGTTTAAATTCAATGAGTTATGGAAACATGGACCTTGGGAACAATATCCAATAACAGAGGAGGTAGAATAAGAGGAACCTGTGAAGGAAACTGAGAACAAATGGCCAGAAAGAAAGAAAGCAAGTAAGTGGTGTGTTTCCGTGTGTGTGTGTATGTGTGTGTGTAATTCATGTTAGTTTTGTTTTTGTTTTTAAAGCTCCAAGAGGACAAGTATAATTGTATTACTAGCTTCTAGCAAAACCTGGCAAAATTGTGTAGACTACTGAGTCTCATACAATACATGCCATTATTGACAGGGCGCATTGAAAACAGTCATCACTTGGTGGCAACTTCATTTGCCAGACATCACATATTGCTAGGGATTTGGAAGGAATGGACTTGTAAAGCAGACAGTTTGGAAAGACAAAGTGTCTATAGGAGACATGTGGAAAGGTTGGGTGACTGGTATGTTAGGGGACGCAATCATTGCAGCCACACAGGGTGTTACTTTCAATAGAAGCCATTTGTCAGTGTAGGTGATATTGATTGCTGTCTTGTGTTAGAGAGAAATCATTGATAACTTCATGCAAACAGTTTTGCCACCAAAGTAGAGGATAACAAATCTGAACACTTTCTTGTTTTATCTCTATAATGTTTGATCGTGTTTAAGTTCCATTGCAACACACTAGTCATGAGTCAGAATTAAAAGCTGTCTAAACTAGATTATACACGTAGGTTTCCATGGAAAATCTTGTTGGGAGCAGGGGTAGAAACTTACAGCAATCAAAGAATTTGTCCAAAGCCACTAATGACTTAGCTTGGCCTCACATTAGCCATGGCCCCCTTAGGGTCTCCATGGGGGTGGGGAGGAGGTGGACAGTCCCCAGGAGCTGTGCAAGATGGCTCGTTGGAGGTGTGCAAAGACAGTTTTAGAATTTCTGTTTATGGATTGTGTTTATCCCAGCCTTAAACAACTGTCTATGTTTTGAATGTGCATTAGATATCAGTACAGTGCTCTGTGTTTGTAAATAAGTAAATTATATTTGTGTATAAATGCAGAGAGGCATGCACAAACATTTTTTAATTGATTAAGTGCTTGAGAATACACTTTGGAGACCTCAAGCTTAAATCATAAATACTGTTTGGGCGTTGTGAGTAAACTGGGAACATTGAGAGGTTTCTTAATAAAATTCTGTCAAGGATTTTAGCTGTTATCAGATTCCCATTGTTTGAGCTGCATATGCAGATGTGTGACCGGACCTTCCTTCCACAGTGTGGATTTTAAGTGAACACATTAAAACGCAAGTTCAAAAACATTTGTTGCACGTTCTGTGAACACACTGCCGTTTTCTCAGGAGTTGCCTGATGCCCCTCCGCATACGGTATGTTCTTTACAGTCGTCCTTTAGTCACAGGCAGTTTAAGCTGTTAAATAGTATCTTGCTTTAAAAGGTAGGCTGATGGTGTGTCTATCTTCTGGTACATCTGGTAAGTTAATCTATACAGTCTCCATAAGTATCCTGCAGGGACCTGTTTTTACATGCATACAGGGACGTTTATGTAGAAATCAAAGGCCATGAATCAGAAAAACACAACTCTTGTTTCCAGTGTAGTGGAGGCTTAAAAAAATTGGCTTTGAAAAATTGAAAGTAGTGTGGTTTGTTTTTATTGTGGAACCGATCAGGAAGAACAATTTACAGTCATTGCCATTCTTCACAGCTGAATGGAGTAGAGGTGCCTGCCTCGTGAAATGGAGCAGCTGCACCCGTTTTCTCTGGGCTCACAAAAACATTTGCTTTTTAATCGAGAACTTTGGATGGTGGGGTACAGTTTGTTTTCATGATGCAAGTGGTCAGTTGTGCCTTACCAGACAGCTGTAGTGTAATTAAGAAAAATTGTGTGAAAGTGGATTAAATATAACAGAAGAAGCCTTTTTTTAAAAAAGGGGGGGTTTTCACCTTAAATATATTCATTTTTTCTTTAATGCTTAAAAGCAGAAATGTCTCTATACTGCTCTAGAAGATTTTGCTATTTCACAATATCATTTAGCTCTAAGAAATATAAGATGCTGTACTTCTGCATAATTGTTTGTTTTTGTAACAAATGCAAACTAAAAAGTATGGGTTTTAAGATGATTTAGCTTATGAAAGACCTGCTTTCAAAATAATGTTTAATAAGGGATTGCACAGTTGTATTTATGTTAACTTTAATGCATTAAAAAGCTGGTGACCTACTTTTGTAGAAAAAAAATTTGAGGCTGCTTTTTAGACTCATTTTGTATACAAGATGCAACGTTAGGAGAATTATCTGTTTTTTAAGACCAGAAACTATGAGAGGTGAAAATCACATTTTTCTTGATAAATTTTTTAATTAGTCATTATAATAATGAAATAATCTGAGGACATGTTGACTTGTAGTTAAATGTGGAACATTAGGCTGTCATTTGGCTTTGAAAAGCATATACTTATTTTATGCAGCAGACTTTGAAATAAGAATAGAAATGCCTTAATTTGCATCACAGTCTACAGTAGCAAAATAACTGTTACAAGGTCAGAGGGAGCTGAATTTTTTAAAAAACCATTGTGTTCACAAATAACCAAGATTTGTACTAGACACTCATCCATTGTAAGTTTTCATACTGATTGCCCAACACACTAAAGCAAAATTTTCACCGTAGGTCAAACAAAGGTGCCAGGTTCAGGTTTGCTCTAAGTGTTTATCCTATATTGATGATTTTCTAGTGGAGACTCTTGGGCTTTATTTCCTTTAGAGGAATTTTTGAAAGTTGGGTGAAGGGAGAAGGCTGGCAGGGAGTTACAGCCCTAAAGCTCTCGCTATTTCCATTTTTGCAGCCCTCACCTTGGGAGTTAATTTGGGGGGAGGACTCTACACTGGGTGTTTTCAAGAGGAAAACCAACTGTCATTTCCCCCACTCTCTGGTGGCTGCTCTCTCCTGATTCTTTGTGTCTTTCCTCACCAGAGGCCCTAAGAAAGCACTGAGAACCATGTCTGAGCTCTTTCTAAATATTGGCAAAGCATGGCTGCAGCTGGTGAGTTGGTTCTTCTGTTTGCAAACTGACCCCTCGTGTGCACCAAACTCCTCTCCAGACTCCTGCCTCTATAGACTGTGAGCACAGCTGAGTTCAGGAAGGTGAATGGAGGAGGGCTGGGGTGCGGTGGAAAGGTAGAATAGCACTTAAGGGACTGACTGAGGCCAGGTTTTAAGGTAAGAATGGTGATGAAGAGCACTGGAGAAAGAGAGCAGCCTGACGCAGCGAGGAAATTACTGGAAATTCTAATTACTGGAATTAGATAAAAAGATCTGAATTAAAGTTCCAGCTAGCCAAACATTTTGAGAAAGTCGTTCTCCCACCTTCTGTTTCTTCATGTATAAAGTGGAACTGGGACACCTGTTCTACATACCAAACAGGGTGTGAGTCTTAGAAAAAAGAGAGAGAACGTGAGAGTTGTGAATCCTATGTGTAGCTGTGGGACCACCCAACCCATTTGTGTCTTTTTTTTTTTTGGAACTCTTGGCAGCCAAGGAAAGGGAATGCAGCAAATATTAAATCTTACAAACATTGGTTCTTTCTCTATGAGTGCTCTCAGAGCTCCTTGATAATCCCATTATTTCTCTCTTTTTGATTCCCAACCTACCAGTCCCCCCACAGACAGTTTCAAACCGTTTCACCTTCTCAAGCCCCAGCCCCTCCTTTCTCAGTCTCAGTAGAGAAACTCCTCTGCTACTTTGTCAGAAAGGTTGAGCGAGGCCCTTGAGCTTCCTTGGCCACCATCTCAAAATGTCTCTGTCTTTATCCATTTCCATCTCACTTTCTAGCTCCTCCTTGCAACAGGTAAACTGTGCTCTTGACATTCTCATCCTCCTTCAATTCAAACCTTGCTTCATCAGTTATTTCATATCTTCCTTTTGTTCTTTTCATCTCTTCCTACCTGGTCTTTCTCCATGGTCAGGAAACTCTTTGAGTTCAGTGTCGTGTGTGTGTGTGTGTGTGTGTGTGTGTGTGTGTGTGTGTGTGTGTGTGTAGTTTGTTTTTTTTCATTTTTATTGCTGAAATATTCAAGAGTGATTTGAGCCCTTTCTTTCTTCACCATCCATGCTTCCTTTTGATCCATTTCAACCTGGCTTCTGTCTGTTTCATTGTATTGAAACTCCTGTCTCGAAGGCCACCACTGATCTCATCGTCAAATCCAGTGACCATTACTCTGTTTGTTTTTATCGGTCTCTGTGCCAAGTTCCATGCAGATTTTGACAGCCTTAACTTTCCTTTAATTGCAACCCTCTTCCTCTTTGGTCCCGTATATCAGTACCTTGCTTATTCTCTTCCGACTCTGTCACTGACTGCTTTTCTTTTCGCTTCAGCCCCTAAGAGTAGATATTCCCTAGGATTCTGTACAAGCCTCACAATATACAAAAATTAATTCAAATTGGGTAATAGACCTAAATATAAGATCCAAATCTATAAACCTGATAAATGAAAATATAGGAGAAAAATCTTTGTGACCTTGGATGATGATTCTTAGGTATAAAAAGCATGCTCCATAAAAGAAAAAACTGAAAAATTATAATTCATCAAAATTATACGTTCTGCTTTTAGAAAGGTATTGTTAAGGTTAGGAAAGCCTCAGATTAGGAGAAGATATTTACAAAACTTATCTGACAAAGAACTTGTATCTAAAATATAAAGAACTCTCAAAGTTTAATAATATTTAAGAAACAGCCTCATTTTAAACAATGGGCAAAAGATTTGAATAGACACTTCATCAAAGATGATATATGGATGACAAGTAAGCACATGAAAAGATGCTCAACATCATCAGTTATTAGGGAAATGGAGAATAAAACCACAACGAGCCACTACTATATCCATTAGAATGCCTAAAATTTTAACACCAAAGCTGGCAAGGATGTGGAAGAATTGGAACTTGCATATATTGCTGGTGAGAATGTGAAATGATGCAGCCATTTTGGCAATTTTTTAAAAAGTTAAACATGTATCGACTATATGACCCAGTCATTCAACTCCTAGGTATTTACCCAAGAGAAATGAAAGAACACGCTGTATGTTTCTGTTTATATAAAAAAATCTAGAAACTACAAACCTATGGTGATGGAAAGCAAAGTAGTTGTCTGGGAATGGGAGTGTGGTGTAGGAGGAATGGATTACAAAGAAGCACGAGGAAACTTTTTGTGGTGATGGATATGTTTATTATGTTGATTGTGATGGTGCTTTCACAAATGTATATGTATGTCAGAAAAGATCAAATCTGACACTTGAAAATGTGTTTGTAATACATTAATTATACCACAATAAAACTATGAAAAATTTAATAGAACCACATACTAAAAAGGACGAATATTACAGCATGTAAATTATCCCCCAATATCCCAGACTTTAACAAAAAAGCATATGGGAAAATAAAATATGGGGATTAAAGTTGCAAAATATTGTTAAAAGCAAACCTCGAAAGGTTACATATTTTATGATTCCATATATATAATATTCTCAAATGACAGACTTACAGAGATGGAAAATAGATTAATGGTTGCCAGGGGTTAGGATTGGAAACCATGGGGGAAGCTAGATGAAGGATACACAGGAATTTTCAGTACTGTTTTTGCAACTATATAATATGTAATGAATGTATAATTATCTGAAAATTAAAAGTGTCTTTATTAAAACAACCTTTTGGATATTATTGTGTTCTCTAATGTGAAACAAAAATAGCATGCCAAACAATCATCAGTTTTTTAGATCTTAAATCAGTAATAACATTACTATGTAAACACTAGAGACTATGCTTTTATGGAAATGATGGCAACCTAACATTGCATTGTTGCAGATAGAAGACATAGCAAGAATCATTTTACAATTTCTGGTTCTCCATCTAAATATTCAACCTTAATTTTTTTCTCAGACATTCTTATATTTCTCTGAGTAGATAATAGATACAGATGGTTCAAACATACATAAAAAGGGATACATTGATAAGTCTTCCTCCAACATCTGTCCTCCATCCACATACTTCATGCTCCCCGCAAATTAAACAACTACCATTAATTTCTTGCATATTCTTCCAGAGTTTCTTTATGTCTATGTAAGCAAATGCAAATACATGTTTTTTTAATCTTTCTTTCTGCTTTTACACAAAAGGAAGTTTACTGAATATTTTGCACATTACATTTTTTTAACATCTTTATTGGAGTATAATTGCTTTACAATGGTGTGTTAGTTTCTGCTGTGTAACAAAGTGAATCAGCTATACATATACATATATCCCCATATCCCCTCCCTCTGGCGCCTCCCTCCGACCCTCCCTATCCCACCCCTCTAAGTGGACAAAAAGTACCAAGCTGATCTCCCTGTGCTATGTGTCTGCTTCCCACTAGCTATCTATTTTACATTTGGTAGTGTATATATGTCCATGCCACTCTCTCACTTCATCCCAGCTTACCCTTCCCCCTCCCTGTGTCCTCGAGTCCATTCTCTACATCTGTGTCTTTATTCCTGTCCTGCCCCTAGGTTCCTCAGAACCAATTTTTTTTTTTTTTAGATTCCATATATATGTGTTAGCATACGGCATGTGTTTTTCTTTCTCACTTACTTCACTCTGTATGACAGTCTCTACGTCCGTCCACCTCACTAAAAATAACTCAATTTCGTTTCATTTTATGGCTGAGTAATGTTCCCTTGTATATATGCCACATCTTCTTTACCCATTCATCTGTTGATGGACACTTAGGTTGCTTCCATGTCCTGGCTATTGTAAATAGAGCTGTAATGAACATTGTGGTACGTGACTCCTTTTGAATTGTATCAGAGTATACGCCCAGTAGTGGGATTGCTGGGTCGTATGGTAGTTCTATTTTTATTTTTTAAAGAACCTCCATACTGTTCTCCATAGTGGCTATATCAATTTACCACCAACAGTGAAAGAGAGTTCCGTTTTCTCCACACCCTCTCCAGAATTTTTTGTTTGTAGATTTTTTGATGATGGCCATTCTGACTGGTGTGAGATGATGTCTCATTGTAGTTTTGATTTGCATTTCTCTAATGATTAATGATGTTGAGCATTCTTTCATGTGTTTGTTGACAATCTGTATATCTTCTTTGCAGAAATGTCTATTTATGTCTTCTGCCCATTTTGGAATTAGGTTGTTTGTTTTTTTGATACTGAGCTGCATGAGCTGCTTGTAAATTTTGGAGATTAATCCTTTGTTAGTTGCTTCGTTTGCAAGTATTTTCTCCCATTTTGAGGGTTGTCTTTTCCTCTTCTTTATGGTTTCCTTTGCTGTGCAAAAGCTTTGAAGTTTCATTAGGTCCCATTTGTTTATTTTTGTTTTTATTTCCATTACTCTAGGAGGTGGGTCAAAAAGGATCTTGCTGTGATTTGTGTCATAGACTGTTCTGCCTATGTTTTCCTCTAAGAGTTTTACAGTGTCTGGCCTTACATTTAGGTCTTTAATCCATTTTGAGTTTATTTTTGTGTATGGTGTTAGGGAGTGTTCTAATTTCATTCTTTTACACGTAGCTGTCCAGTTTTCCCAGCACCACTTATTGAAGAGGCTCTCTTTTCTCCACTGTATATTATTGCCTCCTTTATCAAAGATAAGGAGACCATAAGTGCATGGATTTATCTCTGGGCTTTCTGTCCTTTTCCATTGATCTATATTTCTGTTTTAGTGCCAATACCATACTGTCTTGATTACCGTAGCTTTGTAGTATAGCCTGAAGTCAGGGAGCCTGATTCCTCCAGCTCCATTTCTCTTTCTTAAGATTGCTTTGGCTATTTGAGGTCTTTTGTGTTTCCATACAAATTGTGAAATTTTTTATTCTAGTTCTGTGAAAAATGCCATTGGTAGTTTGATAAGGATTGCATTGAATCTGTAGATTGCTTTGGGTAGTAGAGTCATTTTCACAATGTTGATTCTTCCAATCCAAGAACATGGTATATCTCTTCTTCTGTTTGTATCATCTTTAATTTCTTTCCTCAGTGTCTTATAGTTTTCTGTATACAGGTCTTTTGTCTCCTTAGGTAGGTTTATTCCTAGTATTTTCTTCTTTTTGTTGCAGTGGTAAATGGGAGTGTTTCCTTAAATTCTCTTTCAGATTTTTCATCATTAGTGTACAGGAATGCAAGTGATTTCTGTACATTAATTTTGTATCCTGCTACTTTACCAAATTCATTGATAAACTTTAGTAGTTTTCTGTAGCATCTTTAGGATTGTCTACACATAGTATCATGTCATCTGCAAACAGTGACAGTTTTACTTCTTCTTTTCTGATTTGGATTGCTTTTATTTCTTTTTCTTCTTTGATTGCTGTGGCTAAAACTTCCAAAACTATGTTGAATAATTGTGGTGAGAGTGGGCAGCCTTGTCTTGTTCCTGATCTTAGTGGAAATGGTTTCAGTTTTTCAACATTGAGAACGATGTTTGCTGTGGGTTTGTCATATATGGCCTTTATTATGTTGAGGAAAGTTCCCTCTATGCCTACTTTCTGGAGGGTTTTTATCATAAATGGGTATTGAATTTTGTCAAAAGCTTTCTCTGCATCTATTGAGATGATCATATGGTTTTCGTCCTTCAGTTTGTTAATATGTTGTATTACATTGATTTGCGTTTATTGAAGAATCCTTGCATTCCTGGGGTAAACCCCACTAGATCATGGTGTATGATCCTTTCCATGTGCTGTTGGTTTCTGTTTGCTAGTGCTTTGTTGAGAGTTTTTGCACCTATGTTCATCAGTGTTATTGGCCTGCAGTTTTCTTTTTTTGTGACATCTTTGTCTGGTTTTGGTGTCAGGGTGATGGTGGCCTCGTAGAATGAGTTTGGGAGTGTTCCTCCCTCTGCTATATTTTGGAAGAGTTTGAGAAGGTTGGGTGTTAGCTCTTCTCTAAATGTTCGATAGAATCTGCCTGTGAAGCCGTCTGGTCCTGGGCTTTTGCTTGTTGGAAGATTTTTAATCACAGTCTCAATTTCAGTGCTTGTGATTGGTCTGTTTATATTTTCTGTTTCTTCCTGGTTCAGTCTCAGAAGGTTGTACTTTTCTAAGCATTTGTCCATTTCTTCCAGGTTGTCCATCTTATTGGCATAGAGTTGCTTGTAGTAATCTCTCATGATCGTTTGTATTTCTGCAGGGTCAGTTTTTCCTTCTTCATTTTCATTTCTAATTCTATTGATTTGAGTCTTCTCCCTTTTTTTCTTGATGAGTCTGGCTAATGGTTTATCAATTTTGTTTATCTTCTCAAAGAACCAGCTTTTAGTTTTATTGATCTTTGCTATCATTTCTTTCATTTTTTCTTCATTTATTTCTGATCTAATCTTTATGATTTCTTTTCTTCTTCTAACTCAGGGGTTTCTTTTGTTCTTCTTTCCCTAATTGCTTTAGGTGTAAGGTTAGGTTGTTTATTTGAGGTGTTTCTTGTTTCTTGAGGTAGGATTGTATTGCTATAAACTTCCCTCTTAGAACTGCTTTTGCTCCATCCCATAGGTTTTGGGTCGTCATGTTTTCACTCTCATTTGTTTCTAAGTCTTTTGTGATTGCCTTTTGATTTCCTCAGTGATCTCTTGGTTATCTACTAGTGTATTGTTTAGCCTTCATGTGTTTGTATTTTTTACAGATTTTTTTTCCTGTAATTGATATCTAGTCTCATAGCATTGTGGTCAGAAAAGATACTTGATATGATTTCCATTTTCTTAAATTTACCAAGGATTGTGACCCAAGATATGATCTGTCCTGGAGAATGTTCCATGAGCACTTGAGAAGAAAGTGTATTCTGTTGTTTTTGGATGGAATGTCCTGTAAAAATCAATTAAGTCCATCTTGTTTAATGTGTTTTTAAAGCTTCTGTTTCCTTATTTATTTTCATTTTGGATGATCTGTCCATTGGTGAAAGTGGGGTGTTAAAGTCCCCTACTATGATTGTGTTACTGTCGATTTCCCCTTTTATGGCTGTTAGCATTTGCCTTATATATTGAGGTGCTCCTATGTTGGGTGCATAAGTATTTACAATTGTTATATCTTCTTGTTGGATTGATCCCTTGATCATTATGTAGTGTCCTTCTTTTTGTCTTGTAGTAGTCTTTATTTTAAAGTCTATTTTGTCTGATATGAGAATTGCTACTCTAGCTTTCTTTTCATTTCCATTTGCATGGACTATCTTTTTCCATCCCCTCACTTTCAGTCTGTATGTGTCCCTAGGTCTGAAGTGTTTGTCTTGTAGACAGCATATATACGGGTCTTGCTTTTGTATCCATTCAGCCAGTCTGTGTCTTTTGGTTGGAGCATTTAATCCATTTACATTTAAGGTTGTTATTGATATGTATGTTCCTATTCCCGTTTTCTTAATTGTTTTTGGTTTGTTATTATAGGTCTTTTCCTTCTCTTCTGTTTCCTGCCTAGAGAAGTTCCTTTCACATTTGTTGTAAAGCTGGTTTTGTGGTGCTGAATTCTCTTAGCTTTTGCTTGTCTGTAAAGGTTTTAATTTCTCCGTCGAATCTGAATGAGATCCTTGCTGGGTACAGTAATCTTGGTTGTAGGTTTTTCTCCTTCATCACTTTAAATATGTCCTGCCACTCCCTTCTGGCTTGCAGAGATTCTGCTGAAAGATCAGCTGTTAACCTTATGGGGATTCCCTTGTATGTTATTTGTTACTTTTTCCCTTGCTGCTTTTAATATTTTTTCTTTGTATTTAATTTTTGATAGTTTGATTAATATGTGTCTTGGCATGCTTCTCCTTGGATTTATCCTGTATGGGACTCTCTGTGCTTCCTGAACTTGATTCACTCTTTCCTTTCCCACATTAGGGAAGTTTTCAACTATAATCTCTTCAAATATTGTCTCAGTCCCTTTCTTTTTCTCCTCTTCTGGGACTCCTATCATTCAAATGTTGGTGCCTTTAATGTTGTCCCATATGTCCCTGCGACTGTCCTCAATTCTTTTCATTCTTTTTTCTTTATTCTCTGTGGTAGTTATTTCCACTATTTTTTCTTCCAGGGGACTTATCTGTTCTTCTGCCTCAGTTATTCTGCTATTGATTCCTTCTAGAGAATGTTTAATATCATTTATTGTGTTGTTCATCACTGTCTGTTTGCTCTTTAGGTCTTCTAGGTCCTTGTTAATCGTTTCTTGTATTTTCTGCATTCTATTTCCAAGATTTTTGATCATCTTTACTATCATTACTCTGAATTCTTTTTCAGGTAGACTGCCTATTTCCTCCTCATTTGTTTGGTCTGGTGGGTTTTTACCTTGCTCCTTCATCTGCTGTGTATTTCTATGTCTTCTCTGTCTCATTTTGCTTAACTTACTGTGTTTGGGGTCTCCTTTTCACACAGTGCAGGTTTGTAGTATCCGTTGTTTTTGGTGTCTGCCCCCAGTGGGTAAGGTTTGTTCAGTGGGTTGTGTAGGCTTCCTGGTGGAGAGGACTGGTGCCTGTGTTCTGGTGGATGAGGCTGGATCTTGTCTTTCTGGTGGGCAGGACCACATCCGGTGGTGTGTTTTTGGGTGTCTGTTTAATTATTATGATTTTAGGCAGTCTCTCTGCTAATGGGTGGGGTTGTGTTTCTGTCTTGGTAGTTGTTTTTCATAGGGTGTCCAGCACTGTAGCTTGCTGGTCGTTCAGTGGAGCTGGGTCTTAGCATTGAGATGGAGATCTCTGGGAGAGCTTTCACCATTTTATATTACATGGGGCCTGCCGGTCTTTGGTGGACCAATGTCCTGACATCGGCTGTCCCACCTCCAAGGCTCAGGTCTGACACCCAGGAAGGAAGGAAGGAAATAAAATAAAGTAAAATAAATAAAGTTATTAAAATAAAAATTAAAAAATATTAAAAGTATAAAAGTAAGGTAATAATAAAAAGGAAAGAAAGAGACAAAAGTGCAACCAAATCAAAAAACAAATCCACCAATGATAATAAGCTTAAAAGCTATACTAAAAACAAAAACAAAATGGACAGACAGAACCCTAGGACAAATGGTAAAAGCAAAGCTATACAGACAAAATCACACAAAGAAGCATACGCATTCACACTCACAAAAAGAGAAAAAGGAAAAAATAGATATTTAAAAAAAGGAAGAGAGCAACCAAATCAATAAACAAATCTACCAATGATAATAAGCTCTAAATCTTAAACAAAGTTAAACATAAAACCAGAAACAAATTAGATGCAGAAGGCAAACCCCAAGTCTACAGTTGCTCCAAAAGTCTACTGCCTCAATTTTGGGATGATTCATTGTCTATTCAGTTATTCCACAAATGCAGGGTACATCATGTTGATTGTGGGGTTTTAATCCACTGCTCCTGAAGCTGCTGGGAGAAATTTCCCTTTCTCTTCTTTGTTCGCACTGTTTCTGGGGTTCAGCTTTGGATTTGGACCCGCCTCTGCGTGTAGGTCACCTGGGGCTGTCTGTTCCCCGCCCAGACAGGATGGGGTTGACGTAGCAGCTGATTAGGGGGCTCTGGCTCACTCAGGCTGGGGGGAGGTATGGGTATGGAACGTGGGGCGAGCCTGTGGGATCAGAGGCCAGCATGAGGTTGCAACAGCCTAAGGCCCACCATGTGTTGTCCCTGGATCATGGGACACTGGCAGTGGTGAGCTGCACAGGCTCCCAGGAGGGTAGATGTGGACAGTGACCTGTGCTCGCACACAGGCTTCTTGGTGGCTGCAGCGGGAGCCTTAGCATTCATGCCCGTCTCTGGCGTCCATGCTGATAGCCTTGGCTTGCGCTCGTCTCTGGAGCTCGTTTAGGTGGTGCTCTGAATCCCCTCTCCTCACGCACCCGGAAACAATGGTCTGTTGCCTGTTAGGCAGTTTCGGACTTTTTCCTGGACTCCCTCCTGGCTAGTTGTGGCACACTAGCCCCCTTCAGGCTGTGTTCACGCAGCCAACCCCAGTCGTCTCTTGGGGTCTGACCTCTGAATTCTGAGCCTTAGCTCCCAGCCCCCACACGCCCCGGTGGGTGAGCAGACAAGCCTCTCAGGCTGGTGAGTGCTGGTCAGCACTGATCCTCCGTGTGGGAATCTCTCCGCTTTGCCCTCTGTACCCCTGTGGCTGAGCTCTCCTCCATGGCTCCGAAGCTTCCACCACACCCTCCCCCCATCTCCACCAGTGAAGGGGGCTTCCTGGTATGTGGAAACCTTTCCTCCTTCACAGCTCCCTCCCAGAGGTGCAGGTCCCGTCCCTATTCTTTTGTCTCTGTTGTTCCTTTTTTCTTTTGCCCTACCCTGGTACATGGGGAGTTTCTTGCCTTTTGGGAAGTCTGAAGTCTTCTGCCAGCATTCAGTAAGTGTTCTGTAGCCATTGTTCCACACATAGATGTATTTCTGATGTATTTGTGGGGAGGAAGGTGATCTCCGCATCTTACTGTTCCGCCATATTGAAACTCCCCCCACACCATACATTTTTTGCTTAACCATGTGTTTTAGGAAAGTTTCCAGTTGGTTCATAGCTTCTTAGTTATTTTTCTTTTGACAGTCTTACTATATTCCATTGTATGACCATGCTGTACTTTATGTCCTGGTCCCCTACCTGTTGACATTTAGATTATTTCCAGACTTCTACTTTCATAAACAATACTACAGTTAATATCATTAAACATGTGTCATTTCCCTCTTGAACAAATATATGTGAATATATGAAATTGCCAGTATTTATTTCTTAATCTAGAAAAAATTTTGTGTGGTTCAACCTAAAATCTGTATAATACATTTTCAGATGGTTAATTATTTGAGACCAAGTGTTTAGTGTCTTTTTGATTTTTTGATCAACTACCAGAGAACATCATTATTTGGATGCTTAAAAAAAGGAGTGGAGGGGCTTCCCTGGTGGCGCAGTCGTTGAGAGTCCGCCTGCCGATGCAGGGGACACGGGTTCGTGCCCCGGTCCGGGAAGATCCTACATGCCGCGGAGCGGCTGGGCCCGTGAGCCATGGCCGCTGAGCCTGCGCGTCGGGAGCCTGTGCTCCGCAACAGGAGAGGCCACAAAAGTGAGAGCCCCGCGTAACGCAAAAAAAGAAAAAGGAGTGGAGAACCTTCATTTAAATGTTGTTCAATATAGCTAAGGGGAAAATTTCTCAAAGTCCTTCACAGTAACTTCATTAAGTAACATGTCTAACTCTAACCCTGGTCCAGCTCTGTCAGGCTTTCTTGCCTCTGAATGAAAGCCTTTGCTCTCTCCTTATTAACAGGCCTAAGAATGGATTTCTGAGACCCTTTATATTTCCCAAGGTGGTCTTGAAAAAAAAATCTTTTCATCTGCTCTCAGTGTTATCCTCCATTGGTCTTCACAGTTATTACAGGCTTAATTACATAAGTCATTTGTTCTTATGTAATACATCATGTTCTCTGAAAAAAGCTGACTTTTGGTACATGTGGCAAATAAACGAAGTATGTTCTTCTACATAGTGAGCCAACTAGTTGGAGTCTTGGATTCTCTAACACCAATTGTGTGTGTTTGTGTATGAGAGGGAGTTAGTAAATTTAACAATTGGTTACTATAGGTGCAGGTGAATAATCAAGGATGTTCATTGTACTATTCTTTCACATTTTCTATAGATTTAATATTTTTCACAATAAAAAGTTGAGAGAGGGCTTCCCTGGTGGTGCAGTGGTTGAGAGTCCACCTGCCGATGCAGGGGACACGGGTTCGTGCTCCGGTCTGGGAAGATCCCACATGCCGCGGAGCGGCTGGGCCCGTGAGCCATGGCCGCTGAGCCTGCGTGTCCGGAGCCTGTGCTCCGCAACGGGAGAGGCCACAGCAGTGGGAGGCCCGAGTACTGCAAAAAAAAAAAAAAAGTTGAGAGAAAGCATATTCTTTGCTAAGATTGTTTACTGTGAATTAGGAGCTGCTGCTTCATTACCTATCATGTTCTGTTATTGTTTTGCTATTTCTAGATCTGCAAGCATCTTAGAAACTCTTCCCCAGACTTAAAAAAAATAAGTGATGATAGAAATTTATAGTTTTTGAGGGGGTTTCCTCTGTGCCACATGTTGGGCTCAGCATTTTATGTGGATGATCTCATTTAAGCCTCTTATCAACCTGTTACTATGTTTTTCATTTTTCTTATCAGACCACTCAGGCACAGTGAGGTTTAATAACTTGCTTCAAGTCACACAGGTGTAATGTAGAAATGCCACTTGCCACCAGACTGGCTATCATTATACTTGACCTGGTCTTTATTTTGACCCGAAGTATTTTGAAGTAAGAGATAGGTTATCCTCTGGCTAAAACTCTTAACAACAGTTGACTGATCCAGATAATATCATAATCTGAAGGCCTCATGAAAGACTACAAATGGATAAACATGGAGAGTGAAATTGACAAGTTTTTTAACATATTAATTAGCAAAGCTCTATGAAAAAGAATAGCTTTGTATATATATAGTAGTCAGAACCTTCCTGCTCCCTTTCTGAGTTTGCTTCTTTTGTATATGCATACCAGCCTGCTAAGAGGCATTATTGACCTTTTTCTATATATTTTCTGTGCTTTTCCCTCCATTGACTCTTTCCATCAGAGCTTAAACAGGTTCAGGCTTTTCCTGTCTTAGAACCATTCCCCTTTACTCCACATACACTCTAGCCACCACCATATCTTCAAACCAAGTTTCCTAAGAAATGACTCTTCGATAAGATACTATAGGGGGCTTTCCCTGTCTCTTATTAGCTCCTCTAATCCTTCCCAACCCCCCAACTTATACCTACCAGGTTTCCTTCTAGCAGTTTTTCTTTTCTATTCTTTTGTTCACAAAACTGAGACTATATTTTATGTAGTTTTGTAGCCTGATTTTTTTCTACTTTAATGGACTTTTTTTCATGTCATTAATTTTGAAGAGCTTCTTATTGATGAATAACTTACATACAGAAACATATACAAATGACGAGTTCATTAACTTTTCATAAAATGTCATTAGCATCCGTATCAAGAAATAGAAATGACAGAATTCTAGAATCTCCCCCAACCAACCCCTTTCAGTCACTTCACCCAACTCCCCAAATTATCCTGACTTCTAACCACATAGATTGTTTTGTGTGTATGAAATGTATGTAAATGAATCATATAGTGTGTAAGTTCTTGATACATATTGCCAAATAGCTTTCAAGAAATGTTTTACTGGTTTCCTTTCCTACTAGCACAGTATTTGACACATAGGTATTCAATAAAATTTTGTCGACATGAACTGAATGTACTAAATTCTTTTATATCCTAGGGTCTGTTTCTGAGGTTTTTTTTGTCATTGATCTATCTTCTTTACAGTTCATTATTGTTTTTTTGTTTTTTTTGTTTTGTTTTTTTGCGGTACGCGGGCCTCTCACTGCTGTGGCCTCTCCCGTTGCGGAGCACAGGCTCCGGACGCGCAGGCTCAGCGGCCATGGCTCACGGGCCCAGCCGCTCCGCGGCATGTGGGATCCTCCCAGACCAGGGCACGAACCCGTGTCCCCTGCATTGGCAGGCGGACTCTCAACCACTGTGCAGCAGGGAAGCCCTCATTATTGTTTTAATTAATTTAGATTTTTAAAAATTTAAGTGTGTAGGGCACAAATTTCCCCATATCCTTATTTTTTTTCAAAAAATTATCTTGCTTGATTGTTCTTGCTTCTTAAATTTTTACTAGTAAAATTTTAAAATACATTGCCGAATTCAGTAGGGATTTTATTGGAATTACCTCACTGATATTTCTATACACTTATCTGGGAAGAATTGACACATTTATGTGTATATAATACTACCTAGGAATGATTCTCCATTTATTCAAGTATTTTTATTAAATGTCACTCAGCAAAGTTTATAGGTTTATTCACACAGGACCTCTTTTTTTAAAAAAAGAAAAGTTACTTTCAAATATTTTATATTTTGTGGCCTTTTGGAATTGGGTAATTTCTTTCCATTATATTTTATAACTAGTTATTTGAAAGCTATTGAGTTTATATATTCATTTTGTATTCTTCTTCCTTACTGAGCTGTTATTAATGCTAACAGTTTTTGTTTGGGTTTTGGACCATAAATGCTTTGGGAATTGGGGCCATTTAATTTCTGAATTCAGAAAGGGAGAAATTTATACCTGGAATAAAGGAATAGAAAAACAGTAACCTGGAAAACTATTTTTAAATTAGAATTGTAGAATTCTGATCATTTGCAAAACTCCATTTTTTTCATGCATCTTTGTCAAATTCAAACCATTTTCTCTAGCTTATATTTTTGAATGAAGAAGGAAATTACAGAGTTAAACATAAAACTAATGGAGAAAATTTTAAATGTGAAAATAATCTCTCATTACATTAGGCAAATTACTCATACGATAAAAACCACATCATTTACCGTTTTTGTTACTCTAAATTTATTTCCATTCTCTCATTTTTAAAGTTTCCCTTTTCTTATCTGTTCTCTCTTCTGCTTCTGTTTTTTTATAGGAATACAGTAGTTTGAGAAGAAGTTTTTTTAATACTAATGGAAAATAAACTTCAGAGTAAATGAGAAAAAAGGAAAAATTTCAGGGTTTTTTTCAGAGTTTTTTACTCCCTGTATTCTCATGTACCTTTCTGTTCTGGATAATTCTCATGATTCTCTATCTCCATATACCATTTATCTATCTGAAACCTTTACACATGTGTACATGTGAGACACACTTGTTTGTGACACAGATTGTCTTATATATATATCACTTCCTTCTCAGAAGTAAGACAGTATGTCTAAGTCATGTATATACAAGCTCTTGCACCTATAATAAAAATAAAAATTTCTCAGTTAAATAGTTCACTTTTAATTTTTTAAACTTCTAAAGTTTTTTTTTTTCTTTTTTATTCGTTTTAAACTGTAGGGTTTTTGTTTAATCTTAAGAATAGTTTTAAGTACCTAGAAACTTGAGTCTCAAATGTAATCAGAAAATAATACATTAATCCTAGTTAATCCACATTACTGACTTTCTGTGTCTACATCAGCAACAATAGCAGAATGTCTGGTGTATAATCTCTTGCATGGACACACACTCAGTGGCCAAACCTGATCTAGAAATGAACTGTCCTCTTTTGAGATGGTAGTTTTGCTATCTTAGAGTCTCATTTAATCCTTGTAAGAGACAAGCTGGTTGTACTATCTTGTCTTATTTGTAAAATGAAACTAGGTCGTGTCACTTATAGATTGTTGTAACCTGCTCTAAGTGGTCTGTAAGCCAAGGCTGGTGTTATCAAAATACACGTTTCCTTTGTCAAAATAAAAAGAATTCACTCTCTCTGTATGACAGTAGAATTGGAGTATGAGAATGTAAGAATCCCTATCGTTTGTAGAATAGAAATTATCTTTTTAAAAAGGTGGATTCTGTAGGGGGTGTTTCTGTGGGTGTTTGTTAAGCTTTGGGGCTGGAAGGTGAGCATGAGAGTGGACAGTAAAGACATCATGTTCCATGTCTCACTTATAAAATGGGTTTGAAAGTAGGGATGGAGGATAGTAGCCAAGATGAGCTCAAATGTTGCTTCTGTGTCTTAACTACCAAATTTTAGTTTGAAAGATGAACTCTTGTAAATTGTTGAAGGAAAGTGATATGCTTTCGTTAGAGAGGTGTAAAACTGGTTCTAAGTCCTTAAGAGAAAATAGAAATAAAACATCAGAGCCAGAAACAATTGCATCAATTGCCTACTTAAAAAACCAAAAACAAAGCTGCTTCAACAGGGACCCTGTGGTATTCACTTTGTTTTGCACAATGTTATAAAGCGGTCAGTACTTCTGGTTAAGCGAAATGAAACCAGAAATAGACATTGCACTCTGTCTACTCTCATTTAGTACATTCACAGAAAGGAGGCTAAGTAAAGAAGAAATTTAAGATGATAAATGGATTGTGTTTGCCTATGAGAGTGTGCCATTCTGAAGGTGGATATTGTTCAAGGAGAGAATTCAGAATTAACTGTTTCCTTTTACAATTCTGTGAGAAGGGATGTGGGTCTTGAACCCAGACAGAGTTTAGTTTGAATACTGGCTCTACCACTTAGGCATTTTATGATGCTAGGAACTTTAAAATCTCTTTTTCATTATTTTCTTCACCTGTTAAATAAGCAAAATTATTTCTTCTTCATAAAGTTGTTGCGAAGATTTTGTCTCTCCATTCAAGCTGTCGCAATTTCCTTGAAGAGTAGAAAAATCATATTTGCTTAAAATCTTTTAAGGAAAAGTGCTATATAAGAAAATAAACACAACTAGCCTGGTTGCACACTATTGTATTATCTGAATGTATTTTTAAATTTGTCTCTGCCCCTCCTTCTTAGAAAGATTCCTTAATTATCTGAATTGTGTTAGAGTTTTTGTTACACGTGAAACATCCCTGTAGTGAATGCATACTACATTCACTCACTTATGAGTGAAAATGGTAAAAAGGTGAAAAGGGTAAAGGATTAATTCTGTTTTAGTTGATGGGTTAAAGGAACCATTGAAATCTCTTCCACTGTCTCTGTCTTTATCCTTATATCATGTCTATGTATTCTAACCTTCCTAACTATTCCTCTCATTTATTTTCCGTTTATTTTGAAATAATTTCAAACTTGTAGAAAATTTGCAAAAATGGTACAAAGAGTTTATTGTTTTACCACTTGAACGTAAATTAATAATATGATATGTCATTACTTCCAAATACTTGAGTGTGTATTTCCCCAAAGCAGGGATACCTCCTGCGTCAGTTATCAACATTAGGAAATTAACCATCAAAGCTGTAGATGCTCATTTATCATTTATTTATGGATATTTTAATGGATTATAATCTGTTATTATCATTATCTATTATGCTGCTTAAAATGGACCAGTTTGGGCCAGCAGAAGCCCCTCCAAATCATCGCCCTCCTTCTTCAAGCGCTTCATGGCACAGTGAGATGACCCAGGCCCATCTTCAGTAGCCTGCACAAGGCCACTGCTGCCTCAGCCTCCCCGCTTTCCTCACTAGCTCTTCGTCTTCCTGCCCCTTCTTACCTTGCTGGGACTCAATTATTTAGGAAGAGAAAGAAAAGGAAGAAAGACCCAGATAGCTAGCTAGCTAGACTGACGGAAAAAAACTGTTCTGCCCATAGAAATTGGGAAATAAAAAGACAAGCTTAGGGCTTCCCTGGTGGCGCAGTGGTTGAGAGTCCGCCTGCTGATGCAGGGGACACGGGTTCGTGCCCCAGTCCGAGAAGATCCCACATGCTGCAGAGCGGCTGGGCCCGTGAGCCATGGCTGCTGAGCCTGCGCGTCCGGAGCCTGTGCTCTGCAACGGGAAGAGGCCACAACAGTGAGAGGCCCGCATACCATAAAAAAAAGACAAGCTTAATCTTGTAGGGAAACAGTTCGGATAACCAGGAATGACAGCTAAGCTGCAAATAATTTATTTATTTTGATTTTGGAACGTGTCTTTGTTTAGGCTACTGTAACAAAATATCAGAGACTAGGTAGCTTATAAATAACAAATTTATTTTTCACGGTTCTGGAGGCTGGGAAGTCCAAGATCACATCACCAGCATTGTTGCTTTCTGGTGAGGGTCCTCTTCCTGTCAGAGCCGAGGCCTTTTCGCCGTGTCCTTACATGGTGAAAAGAGCTAGGGATCTCTGTGGGGGCTCTTTCATTCCTGAAGGTTCCACCCTTGTGACTTAAGCACCTCCAAAGGTCTCACCTCCTAATACCATCATCTTTGGGGTTTTGGATGTCAACATATGAATTTTGAGGGGAAACATTCAGACCACAGTATCATGTTTTTGTCTTCTACTGATATTTGAATATGGATGGGTCCATTTACGGTTTTGAGAACTCAGGGCCTGAATCTAAGTTCTCCAGCTATTTATCCCACTACTATATACTGTCTCCCAGTCTGGGAAGCAACTTCTTAAGCACACTGTTTGCTGTAATCTTAAAATCAGGCTTAACAAAAAACTATATTCTTTTCATGCTTTTCTTCGCAACTTCTTTTGCAAAGAGATGGGTAGGTAGATGCATGGTCTACAGATCAGCTGGCACCATACAGAGAAGTAAGCATTTAGTATTTTCCCCTTCAAGAAGCCGGGTGGGGAGAGCTACGTTTTGCTTTTTCCTTAGATTGAGATGCTCTGTCTGTTGCTCCTGTGCTCTGGTTTCAGGGGCCTTGCACTTACTAGGGTTGATGTGCTTTTTTATAGGGTGAAGAGAGGGAGTATGATAGCTGCAGGAGGGAGGTTTGCTTCATTAAGTCTGGAGGTGGTCAAAGTGGCGAGTGGGAGAAGGGGATAAATTTGATTGAGACATGTTGATTTGAATGAAGCAACTACTCTTAGACAGCTTCACAAAACAGAGCTGCTTGGTTAATAGTGTGTCTTCTCTTTTTTTAATATTAAATATAGTTTAATCTTAAGGTCTTTCATTTCAGTCAAAAATCCATAAACGTAGATTAGTTTGAATTGTACGACAGAGGAGACAATAAAACTTGTTCTCAAATACATGCCAATACATTTTCTTGAAACAAAACCTCAGCAAACGAGAATTTCCATACTGTGCATGGGAATAACTAAAACCTTTATTAGATGTGGTTTCCAATAACAATATGAAAATTGGAATTATCAATTCAGAGAGCAGTGAAGTTTGAAATTTAAAAAAGTAGACTAGATATTAGGTAGGGGATAAAGGGTAAAGGAAGACGAAAGTGTTTAATACTATTCAGTATCTCCCCTCTGTACACAATGTTGCATATATACAACTACTCCATTTTAATTTTACTGATTTTATATAACAGTGAAATCCCCTGAAGCAAGCTAGGGTTTACAGATGGTGTCCAACTTGGGGGGAAAAAAAGTAGAAACACACTTGATTAACAGTTTTCACCCACACATTTTAGACAGACTTTTTTTTTCTTTTTTTGCCAAGATTTTCATAGTAAATTCATAAATATAGGAAATACTTTCACTCCTTCAGTGTTAAAATAGAAAACCAAACAGTGCCAACAGTAGTGGCTTAATTACTGGCATACAAGAAAAACACAACACCAATGGGTTTTCTTCACTGTGCATTTTAAATAATATGTGCATGTTTCATTTTTACAGTTATAAATTTTCTAGTCTGTTATAGACAACAGCACTTAATATTCTTGATCCATTGAGATGTTGCTTTCAATTTGGAATATTGGTGTATACATGTATATAAAAAATAAACCAATGTATGAGTCATCTCACAGATGTTTAAGATCAATAAAAGCTTATTTTTGAACATGCAGTTAGAAGAGAGGGAAGCAAGCCAACCTCTCTACATTGTGTTGTTGCTGTCTTGTTTTTGCAGTGGTATCAATAGTGGTTTTTGGAGGGAACCCTGTGCCTTCAACCTATCTAAGACCAGATACCACCATCAACAAGAGGGGAAGAGGAGATGGGAAAAGGGAGGTGGACAGGTGTTAAATGTCATATTTTAAAAGTGTACATTTTATGTTCTTTCTAGGTACAGGATAAAAACAGATCAATGAGGAAAAAATTTATAATTAGGAAAAAACTGGAATCAAATCAAGACATAATAGCCGAATTAAGTTCTTTTAATAGATTGAATATGTCTATTCTATCATAGTTCTTTAAACCTTAAAAAAATGTTATTGAAGATTGGAATTTTTTTTTACATGTTGCAATTAGGCACGTGTCCGGATGAATTCTAACTTCACTGAGCCAGCCCCTAGAAGACTACTGAATTTATTTGAAATCACTGTCATGAAGATATAAGTATATAATAGGGATTTAGTAAACAAATTCTAATTTCAAGAATATCTAATTCATGAAACTCAGCAATACTATAGAATTTTGTGGTAATAAACTAGAAATTTAAGTTTTAAGTACATAAACATAATACAGTTTTCATAAAAGTGACAAATGGTTTTATTGTTTAACCAGGCTTGAAATTAATGATTTCTTCTTTACAAACTGAAAGAACTGCAGATTTTTTTGAACATGAAAACTATTTTTAGAGGAATTTTTAAAATATCACAAATATGTTAGTACATATTTCTAATGCAGTACTATGTTTTTTAAAGAAGGCATTTTAAAATTTGCCAAATACGCATCAGTAGTAACCTTTAAAATACAGCATTAAATACAATAAGATACATAAAAATACTTTATCAGAATTCCTTTGGAACCTTAGCCACCTCTTATATTTCATGCAGTTTTCTCGAACTCACTGTAACTACATAGAACCTGGTAAAATCTCTTCTCTGCAGAAATCCTGTCCAAACTTTACAATAGAGCTGTGATTATTGATGTCTCCGTAAGCCTTTTTGTTCAGCCTCTACCTTTCACTGAATTCTAAGTGCTATTAATAAACTTATTTCCTTTTACCAATCATAGTGCATCCTTTTTAGCTTCCTTTATTTATCCCATAGTTTCATCAGAAACTTGTATTTCTGAAACCGTGTGCCACCCTCCTCATGACAAGGCCACATTTGCTGTAATGTGTCAGTCAAACAGTAGCTATTTCATAAGGGCCTACCATGTACATACTGGGTGCCAGCCACTGTACTAGGTGCTGGGGATATTGTAGCAAATAAACACGTCAGGTGGAGCTGACAGTCTAGTGGAAACAACAACTGTTAAACAAGTAAGTGCAAATAATTAAATGACTGAGAATGTGGGGAGTGCTTTGGAGAATGAGAATAAATGGGAGCATGTGAAGGGGGCATGGGTTCTACTGGGTCGTGAGGTAGTGAGATGTGAAGGTAGAGTACATATCAGCTGGTTGAGGTCTAGGTTGAGGAATATTGCAGGCAAAGAGTGATCCTTGCTCTTCCCATCATCACTTTTCACCTTGTCCTCAAGTAAATTCTCATACTTTTTAGCTATGCCATCTGCTCGTTCTCACCAGGGCACTCCTTTCTTCTTAATGGGTTTCTGCCCTTACACCTTTCTGATTTTGTGCTGTCAGCCTATTTTGGAGCTCCTGACGTCAGTGTCCCCTCGTTAGATTAGGATCTACCAGTGTTGGGCTCTCAAAGTCTGATTTGTCCACTGACTCCTACCCTCTTACTCTCTTCTTCTTTTCCTTCTCGGGTTTGGTGGGATTCCTGTGGGAAGAAAATTCAAGCCAGCAGCGGGGACCTTAGAATTTATTTGTTGATATTGATCTCGTCCACCCAAAGCCTGGATTTCATTGTCAGCCACCTCCCCACCCCATCCTAGTGACATCAAGGCTTAAGGGGCTTGAAAAATATCTCTTCCTAAGAGGAAATTTAGGTGTTTTGCGTTAGATGTTTAAAAGATAGGCATATTAGCTCTGAAGTTTTGTATGACCTATAATTGTGCTTCATCTGTTTATCTGGTACTTTATATTTTAGAGTTCTTGATTCAAGTTATTCAAAAATTTCAATTTTTATGACCAGCAGTTGAGATTTTTTTAAAAAAGTATAGCATGTTGATATTCAGTATTGTTACCACTGAGTTGTTACCTTGTTACCTGGTAATGTATATACAAATAAGTTTGCAGATACACATCGACAGAAACATTATTGTACTAGTACAGGGTGGCCAAAGTGTGTTCAAACTGTTTCTTGTAGCCAGGCCCTTTATTGAGCCATAACGAATTCTGTAGCAGAAAGAAAGAAAACACACATTTTGCTTCACTTGGTTTTTCTTTAAATATATATATATATATATATATGTATTTAAATAACAACATAAATATGGAATAAATACTAATTATAACATCTGTGTGTAAACACTTCATTAGAAAAACTAAAATAAATTGTAAAATATAGTATTGACCAGCAGTAGACTTACCTTTAACTTCTACCATTTTATTGCTCTAAATAGAGAATAGCACATCTTATCTTTAAAATTTTTATATTTAATTATGGTAAAATACACGTAAGTTTTACCATCTTAACCATTTTCAAATGTACAGTTCAGTTTTGTTAAGTACCTTCACAATGTTGTAAGTCAGTTTCTAGAACTCTGATATTGCAAAACTCAAACTCTCTACCTACCTATTAAACAACAACTCTCCACTTCCTCTTCCCTCCAGCCCCTGGCAACCACCATTCTACTTTCTGTCTCTATGAATTTGACTATTCTAGGCATTCACGTAAAAGTAATCATACAATATGTATCTTTTTGTGACTGATATTTTACTTGACACAGTTCCTTCAAGGTTTATCCACATTGTAGCATTATGTCAGAATTTCCTTCCTTGAAAGGCTGAATAATACTCCATTGTATGTATTCATATACCACATTTTGTTTATCCACTCATCTGTTGATGGACACTTGGGTTGCTTCCGCATTTTGACTCTTGTGAAAGATGCCGCTATGAACGTGGTGTGCAAATATTTCAAGACTCTGCTTTCAGTTCTTTTGGGAACGTATTGGGCCCCAACTTTAGCACAGAGATATGTACGTACTCTCTAAGTATTTAAACAATGTGAGAGGGAAGGAGAAAAGGAGGGAGGGGACAGTCATTCCCAAAATTAGGCAGATGATAATCTGTCAGCCGTGTAAGCTTATCTCAGTCAGCTTTTCTCAGTGTTTCTCAAAGAATTGTTTGTGAATCAACTACATTAGAATCTCCTGGAATGCTTACTAAAAATTTAGATTTTTAGGCCCTTCACTAAACTTCGCAAGTCTGAATCTTCTGTGAGAATCAGGAATTTGCACCTCAGGTGATTTTTACACATACTGAAATGTGAGGTGCAGTGCCCCACTGGCAAGGAGATGTCTCATAATTTACTTGTTGATGCATATGAAGGCCCTGCTCTCTGCTACTTTCAGCCCCTGCTTTCCCTTAAGGCACATTCATCCCAGGCTAGCCCATGATCCACTTTCTTTTCCATTCTGTCTGTATATTATAGCCCAACTAAAAGTTCCACAAATATAACAAAGGATGGCCAGCCCTGAGTTTGCAGTCCTCAGCTTTGACCCGGGCCCAGTCAGGGACCTTCCTCCTCAGGAGGCTAATTGGTGATTCACTGTTGCTCTTTACCTGCTTATAGTTAGTAGACCAGTGAACAGATTAGGACTTTCTCCCTCAGACCTTATGGTGTTTAGTTTTACCTGAGTTCTTAAAGGGACCAAATCTCTTGCCTTATATAAGCATTTTAAGTATGACATATTGTGACGCTCAGGACAGTAATGTCACACACTTATACTGTATAACTAAATGAGAAGTGTGACGTCTTCAGTAAAGCCAACCAGCCTCTTCTGCATTTTGAAAGCAAACTCTTTGTCTTCATCTAGTCATCACATCGTGCCACCTCATCACATCCACCATGTGTGGCTTTGCTTCTAGTTGTGATTTGCAAGTGATTCATTTTTTTAATATCAACTTTTCTTCAAGTAATATTGGTATTTTTAGAAATATTCTCTTCAAACTTTTGTGTGATACAAGAGCATGTTTATATATTTGACTTCCATTAAAAGTAATGATACCGACTGATACATACTTTATTTTTAATGAAGGGACCTGGAGGGAAGAAAAGCCCTAATACGAAGCTTGTTTTTGTTATAGCTGGCCACTTTTCCACAGTGTGCTTCATTCAGATTTCTGTTCCTTAGTTGATTTGGTACTCCCATAATTTTCAGTTTTGGGCTAATTTTTACAACCAGTTTCTGTGATTTCCATTTTCTGGCTGAAATGCCCTCTAGAATGTAAATGCTGTGAGGGCAGGAATGGTATTGCTATAGTTCACATGGTGCCCAGCATGATAATATGGCACATAAATAGGTATTTAACAAATATTTGTTGAATGAATGAAACAACGTGAAGCTGATTGTAATGTTTCATATACTGCTTTTATTGTTTCTGCTAGAAATTTTCTTTGCAGTTTTCTGTTACACTACAACTCTTTGATCAATGTAAGAACTCAGTTTCAAGAGATTGACAGTTTACCTACCTAATATCTCTGATTAGACCAACTGATGCTATAGGTTGAAACACACATTTGCTCTCATGGGGTCACTTATTTTTCTGTGTGGAAAACTGACTGAGCAGAACTCCTGACACCAACAAGTAATTTTACAGGTTTATTCTGTTGGTTGGAAAGGAGACCGGACACTCCTGAGTGTGAGTGACTTGATGCCAGTGATCTCCAGCCTAGTTTGCATTATTGGTGATGGATCAATGCCATCATCTTCACCTACAACAGGCAGAACATTTGAGTCTTTGTTTCAGGATACCAGATAAACTGGTAGAGTGAGCCTTTTTTTTTTTTTTTCTATTTACAGATTTATGTTTCAAACCATACACACTGAAAATCCTTTTTGTGTCAGTCCTGTTTGTTTGCAGCAGGGCCTATAGAACCTGTCAGTGGACTGCTCAGAGCCGCCCTTTGTGTAGAGCTTTCTTTCAACATCATTTTGGGATTCAGGGTCAGGAATGATCAGCCCAACGTACTCTTGCAGTATGTAAATTTACTCTGATTTAAGAAAGCTATTAACAAAAAACCTTTGAATGCATATTTGTACAGCATGATACAATATTGTACAAATGTACAAGTACAAAGTTAATTTGGCCTTTTGAGTTTCTAGTCTTCCAGCCTAAAAGAATGCCTGGGCTTAACTGTTTAACATAGTGTTAAATACTTAATTGATGTTTTTGGATGGCTTAAAATCTTCCAGATAAATTTTTACTCATAGCTACAAAGTGACAAGACTCAGAACTAAAGAAATCTGTGGAATCCTAGGACAAGTTAATTAAGAGCAGGCCAGGAGGACTGATCAGTGCGTCTGACTTCCGTTGGATTTGCTGGCATTCTTACTTCTGTGAGTCAGTGCCTTTAAGTGTCCAGTGTGACCCTAAGCTTTCAATGCAGTAAGCAAAGTTTTAGCTGTATGATCTTTAATAGCAATCATAATGTTGAAATCTAACATGATGCCTAAAAGTTGCATATTAATACGTGTTAAAATTAAAATCCACACTGATATCTTATAAAATACATTGCCTGTTTTACCGAACCCTTAATTTTAATTTTTCTTCATGTTTTAACAACCATTTATAATCCTTTTTATAAGTCCTTAGTGAGTGTGTGTGTAGAATTATCTTTCTCATTGTCCCTCTCCCACATACAGTTGAATCAACAGATGTTTACTTGAGTATTCACTTCATTATCAGAATGATGCCAGTGTGTTAGTTGTAAGCATCCTTAACAAATTTGGGTGTAATAATTTTGGTATGCTAATTTAATATGTTCTTGGTGCCATTTTAATTTGTTTTTCTTTCATTCCTAGTCAGCTTGAACCTTTTCCTCCATTAGTTTGCTGACTGCACTCCTCCCTCTATGGCTGAGGTGTTCCTATTCTTGGCTTATTTTCTTGTGGGGTCACAGTTGTCTTCAGAATCCTGGCCTGACTGCAGCAGGCTCCTGGGCAGGGCATGTCTTCAGCAATTAGTACTTTGGCTTTCTCTTTATCCCTCCTTTCTTCATTATAGTGGAAAACGGGGAGCAAGTGCACAGTATTAGAAAAAGTGGAAGGGAAAATGCAACTGAACTGGAGGAGACTTAAATGTAAAGCGTGTGAAACTGAGTTGGATAACTTCACTCAAGTTTTGATAAGTAATGGGAAGCTGCATGGTATTATGTGATGATTTGGCATTGTCGGCAGACTTGGATTCCAGCACCAGGTCTGCCATTCTTAAAAGGATATAACAAAGCCTACCTCACAACACTGCCATGGGCACTAAATGAGATAGCGGGAGAGGGCTTCTTCCTTCACCTCTGCTATGCTGAAGATCATGGCAACCGCTACTCACAAGGGCAGAGCAGCAATTGACACCAACACCTGACAAAATGTTTATCTTGCCCCGGCTTCTCTCCCTTCTTCTCTGAAATTAGTGTTTAACATGTTTTCTCATTTAATCTGTATAATAGCTTTATTATGTATCATGATTCCCATTTTTCAGATGAGGAAATTGAGGGTCTGAGAAGTTAAGTAACTTGCACAAGGTCATGGATTTGGTAAAGGATTTGGGTTTTGTTCTTTCATTTCCAAAGCCATTCTCTTGCCGCAGTGCCAGGCCGCCTTGGATAATGAGTGTGTGACTGAAGAATGAAAAGGAGTTAATGGAGGGGCCATTCCACTGTTCTTTCCACTACTTCACTTGGTGAATGACTAATAAGCAAACACTCCCAGAGGGTATTTGCATTTTAAAAGAGGAGCTCATTAACCCTAATGAATCTCTAATTGGTAGAATTTGTGGGGGAGATATTTCTGAGCACTGGGGCTTTCTCCTGCCTTCAAGGTGTCTGGCTATCCTTTTCTCCTCTGTAGATTATCAGCTATTCTGGAATCAGAATCATGTAATAGAATGCAGTCCATTCTGCAAGTCTGCCCCAAATGCAATTAAATGAATTAACAGGGAGTTGTGAAAAGAATCATCTAAAGGAAAATAAGTGTGAGTTAACATTGTATAAAATGAATGTTCAAGAGCTAAATAACACATTTGGCAATGTTGAGGGTCTTCTTAAAAGTCTGGTAAAAATAATATATTTCATATTCAGTTTTAACTTCAGCAATGTTCTATCAGCATTTCCCATAGTGTGTCACTCTGCAAGATGTTTAATAGGTATCCAATGAATAAAGTGGCTTTATAGTCAAAAACATTGGGAAATCATTTTTTTACTTTCTTTACTGAAGAGTTTCTCAGAGCCTTTAATATGTTACAGTGCATTGGAAATCGTTGTAAGGGAATGCATTCTGTAGCTTTTTCTCATACTTTTGACCACAGAAATATTTTTTCCATGCAAACCCCTTGAAACTAGTGTTTTGTAGACTGCATTCTCAGATATGAAGTTCTAGATAATTCCTCTCCAATAAAAGAAAGAAAACAGATTTCTGTATTCACAGCTTTTCGTATGTAGGCAGGCTCCAATTCTGTCCATACCAGCCCATTCCCAGTCTTGTTGGACTCTAGGGCGTTCCAATAATAACACCCTTCTTACCCAGATAAGATCTGGCCAATTTAGTAAAAAAAAAAAAAACAAAACCAAAAAACAGATGGAGACCAAATTCTCATCTTTATTGCCTATAAAGCTAGTGTTGAAGAATGTGGCTTCCATCAAGGAGCAGATGGGTTTCCTAATCTGAACCCCAGAATTAGATTGAACTCCATCCTGTTACAGGATCTTCTAGGCTGGGGCAGGCTTCCCCAAGTGGGAGGAGGCCCCTGTGGAGGGTCAGAGCAGACAGAGCCCAGTTCTCTCTGGTCCTCCCCACGAGAAGGGGGAGGGCAGAACCATGTGCAGCTGAGTCTTTCCAGATCACCAACTCGGGGATTGGAGAGTGGACGGAGGCTGGGGTGAATGTTACTAGAGTTTCCTCCACATTGAAGGAGACCTAAGGAATGAAGGTGCTCCCTTACTCACCCACCACCCCTCCCCAGAACAAATCTCCTCCGGTGATCCAAACAGGCATTCAGGTTCCCCCTCCCATCACTGAGGGTTTCTGCTCTTTTCACTTTCCCTTGTACCTAGTGCTCGCTCTTCATCACTTTTCTCCTCTCCCTCGACCAAATTCACCCAGTAGAATGGGATCATGATGATATGCTAATGATGTCCCTTTCTCATTTCCTTATGTAACATAATTCAGCTTTTTATCCTAGAAAAGGTGGAGTATATATATATTCTCTAAAACAGGGATCTGGAAACTACAGCCTGACTCAACTTGTTTTTGTAAACAAAATTTTATTGGAACACAGCCACATGCATTGGTTTGTATATTATCTATGGCTGCTCCTGGCTACAATGATAGAGTCAAGAAGTTGTAACAGAGACAATATGGCCCACAAATCCTAAAATGTTTACTATGTAGCCCCACTAATCTAAAATACAGATGAATTTCACTTCAGTCCTTTAAATTCTAAAAGAGCTTCATTAGTATGCATATACGGCCTTTCTCGTTTACTCACTCTAAATAAAAACTACACATTAAACCAAGAAAATTGCATAGCTGTAGTTTAAGAGGGATTTTGCCTCTTATAAAACTGTTTCCAGCCTTTCAAACTTATGGGAAAGTATCAAGGGGACCGTGTGTGTGCCTTGAAGGACCAGAAGGAAGGACAGAGGCTTGTTCTGATCAGGAGTATTTGGCATTATCAGCGGAAAGGGAAGAGACCAGATAACCCATGGAGCCTGTGGAAGAAAAATGGAGTAGAGAGAAGTGTTAGGGGGGCCCGTGGGGTTGGACCAGGTTTCGGAGCCCTGGGCTCTTCTTCGCACTGATCCCCAGTTTAGGAGCTCGATTCTCCCCACCTCAGCCACCATCCGTTGGAACCTTCCACCGGACCACACAGTCCCCCCCAGATATGTCAGGAGACTGGGCTCTGCTCCCACTATGGCTGACTTCTACCTGGGAGACTTTAGGTGAGTCCCTGAGAACCTCTGCCGTCAGTAAACTGTGGAAGGAGGGAAATGGGGAGGATGTCTTGCTGCGCCGTAGTGAGAATCAACTGTGGTGTTATAAACAAGACATTATGAAATGTAAATACTGTGAACATTTTTATTGTTTCTTTTCATTTTCTTATCGAAGTATAGTTGATTTACAATATGCCAATCTCTGCTGTACAGCAAAGTGACTCAGTTATACACATATAGACATTCTTTTTTTGTATTCTTTTCCATTATAGTTTGTCCCAGGAGATTGGATATAGTTCCCTATGCTATGCAGTAGAATCTTGTTGTTTATCCATTCTACATGTAATAGTTTGCATCTATTTTGTTGTTTTTGTCCTTCCTTTTAAACAGCTGACTTGCAAATGAAATTTTTGAATCTATACAGCACATAAGTTAGAATTAACTGATGTCTGAAAACTAAAGTACCTTATTTCACGTTCATCACATGCATCTTTATTGTTGAAGTATCTAACTTTCATGTGGGTTATAACAAGTTAGAGAAAATAATTGAATTTTTACCATGATCAAATAATTCTTCAGTGGGAGGAAAAAACTTCAAAAGTTATATTTCACTGTGACCTGTTCTTTTCTGTTTGTTGTTTGTGTAGTTTTCGGTTTGTGCCTTTGTTTATAGAGAATCATCTAGCAGATGGCATTTTTCCTTGTAATCAGTTATTGTCCTGAGTCATCGCCAGATATGGCATTCCAGGAAATAGTGATTGTACAGTTGCTTCCAGGCAGATGTGTTGTGTGATGTCAAGAGCACTGGCTGATAACCTTTTTGGTTATTCAGGCAGTAGGGAGAAATGGAGAAAGTGTGGTACAGATACACACCTTGGAATTAGAAACTGGCAAAGGAAGCACAGACTTTGTGCTGAATGATTTCAGCCAAATAGTGTTTGTATGGCTAGGGGATGGCCCAATAATCATTTTAAAAGGTGAAAAAATATCTTTCTTGAGTAAATGACCTTTCATATTGGATGTCACATACTTCCGTATCAACCTCAGGCATGTGAGTTATTAAACACACCTGACCTCAATATACAGAGACTTGCATTACCTTGTCTGCTCATGCTGTTGTGGTCTCAGTGGTCTCATTGCCTTTACCCAAGCAAACTAAACAACTTGTGCATTGGTTTTGCCATCTGTGAACTGGGGGTTGATTAGCTTATCCCTAACTTTCAGAGACAAGGGGGAATTTCTGAAAATAAGATTCTTCCTGATGTGCAAATAAATGGTCAGTTTAAACAATAAGTTTAAAAAACCAAAATTGTTGTTTGACATCCTGGGTCATGAACGTAAGTTGACATAATTTTTCACTTAACAACTATTACCTCTATTATCCTATAGATGTAATTTAAAAGTTCCTGGGCTTCCCTGGTGGCGCAGTGGTTGAGAGTCTGCCTCAAAAAAAAAAAAAAAGAAAAGTTCCTAATGCTTTTGTTTCAGTATGATTCTTTTAAAAAATCATTAACTGTTTTTTGTTTGTTTGTTTGTTTTGCGGTACGCGGGCCTCTCACTGTTGTGGCCTCTCCTGCTGCGGAGCACAGCCTCCGGACACGCAGGCCCAGCGGCCATGGCTCACGGGCCCAGCCGCTCCACGGCATGTGGGATCCTCCCGGACCGGGGCACGAACCCGTGTCCCCTGCATCGGCAGGCGGACTCTCAAGCACTGCGCCACCAGGGAAGCCCCATTAACTGTTTTTAAAATCTAACAACTTATGCTCCAAGTACAGATCACTAATAACAATACATCATAATGGTATTTAATAAATTTGCCTTTTAAGTTTCACAAATGTGGTTTAGAGGAAAAACACTAACCATATGCTCAAATAAAACTTTTATTACATACCATTTAGTATTATCACAGTTTTATAGACTAGAAACTATAAATAGAAGTTCACTAATTTACTCAGCTTTTATGGAAACACCTACTATATGCTGGGTTCTGCCCACTAGTAATAATGCTGTACTTAGCTGAGAACACAACTTGTAGGCTGGAATATGCATGATGTGCTTGGGTTTTACACATTTGGGGGATTTCCTTTACTTTTAAGTAAATAAACTACCAACTTAATTCTTGCTTTATGGTTTTAGAATTTAACAGAATTTTATTTAATTCTTTAAAATTTTCGCAGGCCCCTTTCTTGACTACAGCCTGGTAAACTAAACTTTCGTGTTTCACTGTGGAAAAGTTAAGCCCAGCCCAGACTTTCATACTTTGTTACCTCCAATGAAGACTGTGACCTTCCCTATGTTAACAAATTCCTAACCTTTAGTGTCAGCCAAGTCATTATATATGAATTTTGTAATCTTCCCTGTTGTAGACATTCCTGAGCTGGCTTAATTTTATGGGAAGAGCAGTTTACAGATTACTAAATTAACCTCTCATTATGCTTTTAAGAAGTACGCTGATTGTTTCTTTACCTACCATATGTTAATCACAGATTATTAGTTAATAAATTATAATAGTACACTAATACATTAAATTATGCCTGTACTTACCTAACTATATTTCTGTCTGTCCTATGTCCTTAGAGGCAGCCTAGTCACCAGCTTTGATTAGTAATATAACCCTCCCAGGCACCACCTTTAGGAATCAAACTATTAACTGAATGCTAATTTATGAATTTGTTCATTGTTCTTTCCTGCTGTAAAAATTGTTTGACATATGGTTAATTACTACATGCAAACATATATAGCTACTCTGAGGCAAATCCACAGAGACACAAGTAAACACTTATAAAGAGTAAACCTTATTAAAAAACAAATTTGAGGGACAGTTATTCATATTATAAAGACTTTTTTTTTTAAGACTTTTTTTTTTTTGCGGTACTCGGGCCTCTCACTGTTGTGGCCTCTCCCGTTGCGGAGCACAGGCTCCGGACGTGCAGGCTCAGCGGCCATGGCTCACGGGCCCAGCCGCTCCGCGGCATGTGGGATCTTCCCGGACCGGGGCACGAACCCGTGTCCCCTGCATCAGCAGGCGGACTCTCAACCACTGTGCCACCAGGGAAGCCCCAAGACTTTTAATGTTTGAAAATAATTTGCTTTATCTTCAAATTATAAGTTTTCCTAGTTTATTTGAAGTATGACTTGATTTCCAAAATATAAATTCACTTGATTTTTCCAGAGTAAACCTATATAAAGCAGGATACATTTCTGGTTTAGATTGTATACCTATGTATTTACGGATGATTCTGTGACCTTTATAAAATTACTGTTCTTAAATATTAACTTGTTTACTTTGTAACAAAGGAAGTAGTAATTGCTTCCACAGTGTGAAACATGCGAAAGATATTTCAAATAAATAGTAGACAGTTTGGCCACAGTGGTATGGTAAAGTTTTATTTTTTTCTTTTGCTTCATAGGAGATACACCTCATGAGCAAAGAGTGGCAGCAAGAGGCAAAACTTCAGACATCGAAGGCAATGAGACTTTGGAGGTAAGTGAAACTCAATGAGTCCTTTTGGGGTAAAACCGAATAAGTCAATGTGATTATGTACACCGCTGAGGATAAATAGTAACTTCCACTCTTGCTATGCAAATAGGTGCCTAGGTATCAGGAGAATAGGTGATCTGCTGAAAATCAGGGTATGGCAGGCAGGAGTGACTTCCTAAATGCTAAGCTTTTCCCAGTGCTGCTAATGGAAACTCTGTTGGAAATAGAGGAATAGAACACTGAAGTTAAAACATTTGAATTATTTTTACTTGAGAGATTATTTTCTATTACATTTGAATAAATAGGTAATATATGAACCTATAGAGAAAGGTTTGAAAATAACTTATTCAGAACTGTCCTACATTAGCATTTCCACCATCAAAGTACACTCCTTGACATTGTTTGGTAAAAAGACTAAGGCTTTTGTTCTTTTCCACCTGAGAAAATTATTTGTTCTTTGTGGGTATGTGAACGTGTAGTTCACATACTTTCATATTCTGTGTAGAAACATACTAACCTTATTTAATCACTGAAATAGTCATTTTTAAGACTTTGGGGGAATGTTAACTATTAGAGTGGAAGAGATATCCTTGGATTTTGAAACCTTCTGTGTGGTGACACACCTCTACTTATATTCTACATGTAGAACGTGAGGGTATTGCATACCACTGGCGTGACATCAGGGAACCTGACCTGTTTGATTCATCACCGTATCCGCAAAGCCTAGCACAGAACAGGAAGTCAAAAATATTTGTTAAATGAATGAATGAATACAATCATGAGTTATAAATAGAGAGTAATAGTCATCTTAAGAAGAGAGATTTTTTTTTTTTTTCGGTACGCGGGCCTCTCACTGCTGTGGCCTCTCCCGTTGCGGAGCACAGGCTCCGGACGCGCAGGCTCAGCGGCCATGGCTCACGGGCCCAGCTGCTCCGTAGCATGTGGGATCCTCCCGGACCGGGGCACGAACCCATATCCCCTGCATCGGCAGGCGGACTCTCAACCGCTGCGCCACCAGGGAAGCCCAGAAGAGAGATTTTTTTGTATTTATATTTTCCACAGTGAGTAAATATTTTATAATCAAGAGAAAAACATTTAAAGAAGTTACATGGGAAGTAAATTGATGTAGAAGAAGAAAAGAGCCATCTTTCCCATAAAACTGTGCATTGTTGTTTTTTTATTAATGCATGCAACAAATATTTATTAAGCACTGACTGTATTCAATGCACTGTGCAAGGGGCTGAGTATATAGTACTGAGAAAAAAGATACAAGGACAAAGAAAAATTTCCTGTCTATATGTTGAAGCATCTTGATCTCTTTTATGTATTCAGATATTTATTGAGTACTGAACATAAGTAGCATCTTTGATAGGAAATAAAGGTTGATATATTTGAGCTTTAGGAAAGAACCACCAAGATGGTTTAGAAATCATCCGTGATTACTTGAATTTAACTGCTTAGTTATGTATGTGATTCAGTGGAAATGTCTGCGGAACTCAATTATTTTTCAAAGTCGATTTATTGATAGGAAGAATTCCAAGATTAATTTTGAAGGAAAGAAACTTTTGAGAATAGATCCTCAGAGATTTGAAACTAGCTCATTATTGTGCTACTTCCTAGTCTCTCCACTATACAGTCAATTCTTAACCATTAAGACTGGATTTTTATACTCATGGTATAACAGATAAAAGTGCCTTCTCTCTGAATAGTTGCTGGGGATTGGGAAGACACCGTTTGCTCTCAAAGAGCTTACTGATGTAGCAGAAATGAAATAGGGAGACTCCAAATGAGATGACAGGGTTAGGTCAGTACAAGAGGGTAATACTAAAATACTTTTAGAGGCTAGTGTGATTCACCACAGAAAAGCCAACTAATCACTTATCCCCACCTTAAGTGTCCAAAATGGAATTTATTATTCCTTGCTTTAAAAATCTAAAACCACAAACATTGCTTCATGTTTCCTACCCCTCCCCGCCCCATAATCTACCTTGACGGGTCAAGATGAGTCTTATCTAGTCTCATGGTTTTAAAATCTTTGAAGAGTCTGATGACTTCCAAAGTATATCTCCACATAGACCTCACCCCAGAGCTGTAGACTGTATCCAGCTGTCTACCTGCCATTTCACTTACAAGTTTCTAAACAGTTCAGCCTTTACTTGAGCAAAGAAGAACTATTGATTTCTGACCCCACCACCCTGAAGCTTCTCTCTGCTCAAGTTTTCACCATCACTGTTTAATAACACCACGCTTTATATACTGGTTTAGAATCACACCCCCTGAGGTACCCCTGGTTCCTTTCTTTCCCTCACAGTCTACATGCAGTTCCACCCGTAAGTCCTATCACCTCTCCCTCTCTATATCCAGACTCTAACCCCGTCTCAACATGGGCACTGCTAGGAATTTAAGCCACCACTTTCGCCCAGACTCTCTGCCTCCATTCTTCCCCCTTAAGTCCGTTCTCTTCACAGCTCGCAGAAATTGAATCAGATCACATCACTCCTTGGCTTCAAACATGCTGGCTGCCCACTGTAACTGGAATCACTGCTAAGCTCTTTACAGTGGGCTACAGGGTGCTCCATGTGCTCTCAGACTTCATTTCTCTTCATACCCCAAACCCCATCCCCGTCCACCAGCTGCCTTTCTGTCCCTTGATCATGTTAAGCTCTTTCCTAGCTCAGCCTTTTCGTTTGCTACCCCTTCTTTACTGGAGCCTCACTTGCCTGCCCCCTTACCATTAAGGTCTTAGTTCAAGTGTCAGTCTTCGTGAGGACCTCAGCTAAAGTGTCTCTTCCCCCAGTCACTCTCACGTAACCCTGTTTTATTTTCTCCATCACGGTTATCACTATTTCAGATTATCCACTTGTTTACTGTCTGCCTCTCCTGACTACAGTGAAAATAGACTGTGGGTCTAGAATAATGTCTGGAACATAGAAGGTGCTCAATAAACAGCTGTTAACTGATAATCTAGATTTCATGGAATGTCATCATCTGTCTTGGCAAATTAAAGGCCTAAAAATGTCATTTGACTCATTCTTCTCAGCCCCCCTTTATCAAATCTGTCATCAAGTCCTGTTGATTCTTGATGTTGATGTTCTTCTTGATTCAAATATCTTCCAAATCTGATTCCTCATACTCCATCCTCATCTGTCCACTTGACTGTTATTAGACAAGCAGCTTCTTTCCCAAATCCCTTTCTGAAAAAGAACAGCAGGGTTTTTTGTTGTTGTTTTGTTTTTAGTTCAGGCCCCCAAATGCCTTGAAATCTACAGAATAAAGCTTAAACTCAAAGCCCTGTTCAAGTGTCACCTTCGTTGTGAACTCTTTTCCCTGCTTTCCCAGCCAGAGATAACCCCAGAGTCCTTTTACTACTTGTGTTGTCTTTTATGACTTCACTATAGTGTGAGTTCCTGGAAGGTGGAGACTCCACCTTCTTTACCTTTACAGCCTCTGCACAGACATATATGATGTGACATAGGTGCCCAGTCAATGATTTCTAGATGGATACATGAATAATAAGTGGTCTTCTGCAAATGCTGTCTTATGAGTAAATCTCTTCATTTAGTTCTGTTTTCCATCTTACATTATCAACACACAGTTATTTTTTTCTCACTGTGAAAAAAAATGTTTTTCTTATATTTCTTAGAGTTACCCATAAAAAAAAAATCTGTTAATTTAGATTATTTTTGACACTCAGTACATTAGCAAGGCAAAGTATAATGATTTCAGTTGATTTTTTGAAAGACATGCATCGATTAAAACATTGTAACTATTGTACCTAATAGGAAAGTCTCATTATTTTCATTTTTAATGGCTATATATTGAAATATTATTTATAACGAAAACATATTTGGTCAGTTAGTGTGGGTTCCATAGAGCTTCAAAATAACACTCTTAATTACCAAAACATAAGTTGTTTTTCTAGAGACCCTTTGGAGAAGGTAGATTTTAGTATCCCCAAAAAGTTTTTTTGGTGAATTCAGATAAACATGTAGATTGCCTACTATTTTCGAGGAATTGTTGGACATGGGGCAGAGAGGATATGAAGATATGTAAGACTCCGTGATTCTAACTTATAGAAGCTGACATTCTCAATCTATTCATGAAAATTAGAAAATTCCACATGTCCTTATAATATAAAGTGGAATAAATAAGTTTCTTAAATTCCATAACTACAAAGATAACTGAGACTTTAGTGGAGGAAGAAATATCATTAGGGAGAATCAGGCAAGGCTTCATGTATTAGGTGAGCTTTGAACCATGAAAAAATTTTTTTTTACTATTTATACAATTAATTTTATATGATTAATATAAATTCCTGTGAAATGAAATCCCTCATTAAAAACATTTTAGACATACAGAAGCAAATCATGGTATGAAACTACTTTCCCCACATGGATCTCAATGACAGGTAATAAAATATTTTAAAAAATGAATGGAACCTGGCCTGTGCTATACTGCAGTTTTAATGGCAGTTAAAATATTTTGTTATAGATAGCTAGTGGGAAGCAGCCTCATAGCACAGGGAGATCAGCTCGGTGTTTTGTGACCACCTAGAGGGGTGGAATAGGGAGGGTGGGAGGGAGATGCAAGAGGGAGGAGATATGGGGCTATATGTATACGTGTAGCTGATTCACTTCGTTATACAGCAGAAACTAACACACCATTGTGTTGATTATTATTTATACTCCAATAAACTTGTTAAAAATGTATATATATTTTTTGTTAAGTAGTCTACGATGTTTTCCCTTATACTTTATAGCCCAAGTATACTTCAAAACTGTGTTGCCTCTCCAAGCACAGCTGTCTCACAGACATCATGGAAATTCTAACATCTAGATGAAATATAATTTGAAAAAAAGGAGATCTGGTTTGGGCATCAAATAAGTTAAATTTTACAAAGTTGGAGTATAACTTATTCTAATACACAAAAGACTCTATGAAAAGCAGCATATTTTTTTTGTATAAGTAATTAGTGGGACTTTCTACTTCAAGAAACAGAAAATAATATAGCATTCATTCCAGGAAATCATAACTTAAGTACATTTTTCTCTTCTTTAATCCCCCTCTCTAAATATTTCAGGGTTTCTATTAATGATGACTTTAATTATTTACTACTGTTTGTACCTTAGCTTTCCCTGTATATGATCCTAAAGTATCATTACCTAAAATAGGGTAACTTAAGGAAACAATGAACTATTTAGTCATCAAATGTGGTTTCTCCCAGGTTGTGCTTTCGTCTCATGTTTTAATTGCCATTGGTAACTCTTAACAGAATTCACCATGTTTTTGTTGTGTAGTGTATAAAGCTCCTGTAAACCGTGTTTGGGCTTATTAAAGTCATTAGACTCTAGTACTTGGGGAAAAAGTGATAATTTGGAACTAATTATCCAATTGTAAGTTTATCTTCCTTCTTTTCCTTCTTTTTTTCTTGTTGCCTTTCTGGGTAAATTTTGGTAGTGAGTTGTAATGACATTACAACTACTTATTGCTCTCTGCTACTGTAGGAGCCTGGTTATTTACAGCTCATGGGGATAAACCCACAGATTAATGGGGGACCTTGTTTTGAATTTTTGTCATTATGATTCATTTCTTCAGGGAATTAACATTACAAGTAAGTAAGTAAGTAGTCATTCTTTTCTAATCTTCAATCGTGGAAAGTGTTTTATATTGTGAAAACTGGAACCATATTAGCTACTAATTTACTAGTGGACCTATTGCTTTTTGGTCTGTAGGTGTACTTTGAGAGCTATGAATATGGAAATATCAGTTTTTTAATATAATTATATCCAATTTTGGTGACTGTTAATTTTAACCAGTTTTAGCAGATACTTTTGGATTGTTAGTTGAACTTAAATTTCTTTTATTTGTACTACAAAAAGTATTTTTAAATTTGCATTTTTGTTAGGCTCTTTATTTTATTGAAATATATTTGACATACAATATTATATTAGTTTCATGTATACAACATAGTGATTCAACATTTGTATGCATTGCAAAATGATCACCACAATAAGTCTAGTTAACCATCTGTCACTATACAAAGTTAATACAGTATTATTGACTGTATTCCCCATGCTGTACATTACATTCTCATGACTTATAACTGGAAGTTTGTGTAACTGAAATTTGCATTTATTTTTGGTCTCAAAGATATAGGAATATGTTTATTTATTTAGTTCACTAGCCTAAAGATAACAAAAACAAGCCAATAAAAAACTCCCCACAAAACCACAATTCCATTTGTATATTTGTTTTGAATGACAACTAATCCACATATGCATATGGAGACGTATAAAATAATAACTAACAGATGGTATAGCTGCAAAGTAGGATTTATAAAGATTATTATCAGCTGGTGGTATTGAGATACTGTGGTTATACTGACAGAAGACACAAAAATTACTTATAATAATAAACTGTGACACTAATAATCTCCCAACTTCTGTTAACCATAGTAGCTTATTGCGTATTTAATATAAAATTTTTAATGAAGATCTAAAATAATCTTACAGCCAATTTGTACTAGGAAATTTAATAGCAGTTGCAAAACAGTAAGGTAGTAGCAACAACAACAAAGTGTTTGCTAAGATTATTAAATGCATAATATTAGAATCCCTGGGAAGTACAGTAAAGATATGGGGGACTTTGTTTATTCATGTCATTTGAAGCACACATCTCAATCTAGTACACAGTATTTGTAATTTCTTATTTGCATATTTGTAAATTGTTGAGTTACATGTGAAATTCATAGTTGAGTAATTTAGGGAACAAAAATTGATTTTTTGAAAAAGATATAGAATGAATACAAAGTATAGAATGAATACTTCCTTTATGTCTTTTAACAAAGCTATAGGAGCCTTCAGACTCGGTAGGGATGAATTTCCTTGTTCTTTTCTTTTATATAGTCATTAAAATGAATGAGAATATCCTTGAACTTTATAAATTCCATATGATGTAGACTTTGGTTACCACTCCTTAAAAGGGGGTATAAGATTATCCTATTAAAGACCTACTTGTGTGTAGAAAAGAATTGAGGTTGGGTGGTATAGGAAAAAAAGAGACTCGAGTGATTCTCAAGAATAGTTTCAAGAATAGCAAACATTCATCCACTGGGTGTTAGGATTTCGGTTTTAAGAATTTTTTAGTATAATTATGGTATATAAGTTTATAAATTTAAAGTATGAGTGATCTCGGGTGGCCTCAGCCTGTGGCAGCTTGAAGCAGGATTTCAGTTTCCAGCCAGAGATTGAGGTTGGGCAGCGGCAGTGAGAGCGCTGAATCCTAGCCACCAGACCACCAGGGACTAGTGGCCAGTGACAAGGCCCTGGCCCGTCAGCTGTGTAGAAGCAACTTTCCACATAGAGACGGAAAGTAGTGAAGCAAGTAAAGTGTTTATTAGGAGGAAAAAGAGTACAGTACGTGTGGATAGACACACGGGCGGGCTCAGAGAGAGAGTCGCGCCCACATGGTAGTTTGAATCACATTTATGGGGCATTTCTTGCGGGTTTCCTTTGACCAGTCATTCTTACTTTGCCTGGTTCTGAGTCTGTATTTGTTATATCTCAGGGTCCTTCCCTGTGTGCGTGCACATCTCTTAGCCAAGAAGGATTCTAGTGAAGAGGCCTATGGTTAGTTGACATCACTTACTATGGGATGGTGCCCCCTCCCTTTTTGACCTCCAAGGGGCCTTTCTGCACATGTGTAGTCGGGGAGGTCTCCTTGACTTCAAGAATGAGGAATATTTGGCCTTTTATCTGGGCAGGGCCCAGCCTCCTCCATCATCCTGCTTTTATGGAGTTTCTGCTATTATGGAGTTTCTGTCCACAGGGGAGAAACTGTTCAGCCTGGGACCCATCTATCTCCTGCCTCATGGCGGGTGTAAAGATGATTATGAAACTGTTAATTCTCACAAGATATTCATAGTCCAAATACAGGTATAATGGGAATTGCTATTGAAGGCAGTTTAAATTGGTACAACCATTTTTGGTAAGCATTTTTGCAAGTATCAAGAACCATAAAGACATTAATATACTTTGACAGTAATTCCACTTTTAGGATTCTATTCTGAGAAAATAATCTTTTAAATCCACAAGAAGTTGTATGTACAGAAAGATGGCAATCCACTTAATGGAATATTTTTTAGTTTTCATAAGTGAAATTTATGATTAGTTTTCAATAAAGACTCTTGGTTTCATAATTTCAGTTAGAAGATTTGAGGTACAAAATTATATTTACAGTATGATTATTGCTATATAAAAACTGTGCAGAAGGGCTTCCCTGGTGGCGCAGTGGTTGAGAGTCCGCCTGCTGATGCAGGGGACACGGGTTCGTGCCCCGGTCCGGGAAGATCCCACATGCCGCGGAGCGGCTGGGCCCGTGAGCCATGGCCGCTGAGCCTGCGCGTCCGGAGCCTGTGCTCCGCAACGGGAGAGGCCACAACAGTGAGAGGCCCGCGTATGGAAAAAAAAAAAAAAAAAAAAAAAAAAAAAACTGTGCAGAAAAAGATGATGTAATACATAAAAACATTAAGAGTAGTTGCCTTTGGAATGATAGATAAATAGGTTAAATCATACTGTCCAGTGTTCAGATTTTCCTATTTGTCTATAATGAGTATATCTTATATTTTAAATGATAGTAAGTCTGATGGTGAGGATATTGCTTATTAACAGAAGAACTATTTTGGATGGCAGTAAAAATGATGGAACAGTCTACTGAGGATGATCTTTAGGAGATATGTAGGTACTTACCTGCCTTGGATTATTTAAGTTTAAGATCTCTTAATTAGTTGATCCCAGAGCATCACATCTGATCATGGTTTGTCGAAACATCTGTCCTCTCACCTAGGGGACTTTCCAGCAGGGAGAAGAGTGAGGTGACTTGGAGTTTATTCTTCACATATCATTAGAAATCACGTGGCCCAGACTGTTCTCATTGATCTACCTGTCAGTGTCATAGTATCAGTTATAAAGTCATATTCCCCCTCCCCCCAAAAGGTTGTGGGTTACTGGTTTGAACATGTATTTGTCTACAAATCTTGCTTTTGCCTCTATATCTGATTCTGAGACTCTTAGTTTGAAGATATTAATTTCTCCCTTTATAACAGTTAGTTTATGAGAATATAATTTTATCCAAGATGAGTGCAAGGATTTCTGTTTTTTGTTTTTCCTAATACAGAACCATTTCAAATTTGTGATTTACTGGGAAATGAAGCACAGTTGGATTATTGCACTGTTTATATCATTTAAATGGTAAATTTAATTCTTTGATGTGTTTATCCTGCTATGCAGGATACCTTTTGGGAAAAAGATTTTGTAGAGTGCATCTCTCCAATCTTTATTTTCACTTGAATTACTGGACCATATAATATAGTAGAAAGTACATTTTTGCTGGATTCCTCTGCTCACCAAGTGTTTGATCTAGGACAAGTTGCTAAGCTTCTCTTCAACTTCAATTCTTAGTCAGTGAAGTAGGGGGATTAGATGCAGTGTCTGAGATCTTTTCCTCCCCAGAAGTCCTGGCCATTTACCTCTTTGGAAAGTGAATTGGAATTTTGCCACCAAACGCCAACCTTTATACTGCTGCTTTGATTGGGGGATGGAGGGGGGGGTGGAGGGGGAGAATCTGATGCATAATGAAGATTTTAGATATTGATTAATCAGGCTTTCATGCTTGTTAGGAAGGAATTGTGCAAAAGTCCTTGCAGGTAACTTGTCAGACTGTGAAAACCACTTTCAAGGTCCTTGCTCTTGCTTACAAAGTCTGTTTGGGGAAATGATAAATTTGACCACTGGTAAAGAACAATTGAAATGCTTTATTATTTCTTTAAATCTATAAACTTTTTACTTTTGTATTTGACAATCAGATTACTGTGGGTTGTTGATAGCTCAAAACATTGGCAAGATGAATTAACTTGAGGCATGCTTATCAGTATTTGTAAAGATCTTTTCCATAACTTCAAATTTGTATATTTTTGTTACCACTGTGTCTTTGTCCTAGATTCAGTTTTGCTGGAAAAAATTAGAATTGAGAGGTCATAATTCTGGTATTTTCTGGTTTCCATTGGGGTTAACTAGCACACGGAAACATAATGTTTATTCATCCTAGCCAGAAAAGGCCAAACTATGTGAGGTGTATGAGAGCTGCCCCTGTTTCCATCCAAAATGCACATATGGTGTGGGTAAGCCAGCAATGTGAGTTTTATGCAATGTTTCTGCTCATGTACACAGTCTGTTGCTCAGCACCAATTATTTCTTGCCAGAAACCTGCTAACCTGCTGCTTTTGTAGCTCTGCTTGATGAAGCTAGGTAGCTTAAAGTGACCACAGTGATATTTATTTAACTTCAGCAATCTTCGTTTGTTAAAGTTATGTGACTTTAATCACCTGCCTCATCTTTAATCACCTGCCTCATCAATTCAATGAATTGAATGCCTCAATTCATTGCAATTGATTGCAATTGGAATCAAAGAATGGGAACCTGTAATTGCATTGCATGGAGCTACATTAGATCCAATATGTGTGTTTATTGTATGTGTTTAGAAGGAGGAAATAAATGTGGAAATGCTAGCTTTTTGCTTAGCAAATTTAGTTTTCTATCGCCAATTTAGAAGTTATTTTAAAAACCATAGAGAATGTTATTCTGTTTATCTGTTGGTAGTAATTTTATTGTCATTTTTCCAGTTTTCACTTTTGTAGTTTTAAAAACCACAGAATCAGCAGGGTAAGAGGTCCATGTTGGGAGAACAACTGTTCCCTATTTCCCACAGCCATCTTTTTTCTAATCTCCTGTTTTTTAATTAGTATCAAATGGTCCTTATTTTTTCCTCCTTTGGTTCATGTTACAGTCGTAACTTCTTGTGACTTTATAGAGAGTTTAAGTTAAAGCACAATGATATTTATGTTGTCTTCACACACAACTAGAGACTCTTTTGAAGGATAAATATCATCTGACTCCTTATGCAGTGGAAAAACTGGCATGCAGGTATGTACTTGGCCTAATTGGCGTTTTCTGAATATTCCACTTTGTACCTTACTGAGGATTCCTGTGAATATGCTTACGAGAGTGCATCAATATGAATACATAGAAAAAATTTACACCTTAGTTAAGCTCAGCTAAATTTACATAGATTTTACATTTCTTTCCAGACCTAACAGGCCCCATGTCTTACTATACGTCAGTTTTGTTTTTTTTTTCAGTGAACTCCTGTGTTCATCCTACACTGTTCATAATTGATATTAATTTCTACCTGTTCAAGGACTGTTTAATGTCCATTTTTGGAATGTCATATTCTTAGGTACATGCCTTTCACTCATTGCCTTTTAAATTAGTTAAGAAATCATTATGGGTGTGAATTCATAAATTTTCTCTAACATTAGTTATATAATAGGAAGTGTGTGTAGTAGAACCTCCTAATGTAAAAGCAAAAAGCCATAATTTTTTAAAGTAATGCAGCCTACCTTTTCTCTGCCTTTTAATGCCGATTTCTCCTTGGAGAAGGAGGAAAGATTAGCACATAAGTGCTACACCTAAGAGCAGCACAGTGCCAGTGGACTGAAGTACCATTTACATAATAAAAAGCCCCTGAAAACTTTCTCAGAACTTCTGAACTGAAAAGAGTCAGGAAACTGTTGCATAATCCTACTTCTTAAGTTGGTTTCGGTTGGAGAATAATTTAAAGAAAATGCTGTCTCTTTGTTCATGTAGATATTCCGGGATTTATTACTAGATCAAGCCGGCCCATTGGAGAGCCGTATATTCCTATCTCATTGCCTCAGTCCTGCACAGATTGCCTTCCCTGAACTGTTTTTCAGCTTGATTGAATAACTCTGTGAGAAACTGTTGTGTGGAATACACTGTGACATTTACTATTGAGGAATTGCTGAGACGTTGTCTGCTCTGTTAGTTTCTCCTGTGTGAAGTCCCACTTAGGTCTTCTGATTTCTTATTGCTTTTATGCTAACAGAAAATATTTTGTTTCTCCTGAGGTGGTAGTATTCTCTTTTTCTCATGGCCATTGTGAATTTTGTACCTAGTCATTTTTTTCCATTTTCCTTTGGCAAGAGGATGCTCAGACTTAAATTTACAGCTCAATTTTAGTAACTGTTTAGGACCCTATAGGATACATGTCTGCTTACTTTATTTTCCTCTTATTTCATACTCCTATTTTATATTTTTCCTAGTTATAATTTTTAAATTATTGTGAATCTTCTTGTTGGCTGCTTCAGATTCATTGTGAAGAAGAAAGAGTTAAAATATGCATTTATATGTATATTTATGTAATATATATAGAACAAGTCTGTATTTAAAGTGCTTTTTAATAGGTTATAAGAGATGTACACAACTCCCAATTTTGTCTCTCACTCCTCTTTTAAAAAATTACGTGTGACAAGATCATGAGTTTTTTTTACTGTGAGAATGTGTGTGACATTGGACACCTTTACTTACTCTCTCTCCGATGCCTCAGGCTCACATGCTGATTTCCAGTTTAACATGATTTCTTCAGGGTCCTTGTTGACTGGCGGCCCCAGGTAGAAGGAGCCTCCTTTCCAGATTGTCAGCCCTGCCTAGCTGCTTTCAGGCAGAGTGTACCTCAGGCCTAGGCAGCTCTCACCCTTGCCACATCAACCACTTCATGGTCTCCTGCTACACACTTTTTTCATGCTCTACACATACATTTTAAGATGGTTTCCCAGTTGAATTTTAGGTATCAGTACGGACGACCTAGGAAAAGTGAGTACTTAATTTAGAGAGACATTGTCTTGGGAGTCATGGTTCCTCACAGTAGTAAGTTCACAGAACCCCTGCAGTAGCATGGATAGCTGCCAGGATGTGAACTTCATCATCAAATAGACATGGAGCTCCGATCTTGGCTCGCCATGTATCACTAAGGTACCTTTGATAAAGTACTTAGCCTCTCAGACCTTCGTGTCCCTTTGCTGTAAAATGAGGATGACACTACTTACTTTGAAGGGTTACTATAAGAATTAAATGAGTCAGTAGATAACATAGAGAATGGACTTGAGGACACGGGGAGGGGGAAGGGTAAGCTGGGACGAAGTGAGAGAGTGGCATGGACATATATACACTACCAAATGTAAAGTTGATAGCTAGTGGGAAGCAACCACATAGCACAGGGAGATCAGCTCAGTGCTTTGTGACCACCTAGAGAGGTGGGATAGAGAAGGTGGGAGGGAGACACAAGAGGAAGGAGATACGGGGATATATGTATATGCTGATTCACTTTGTTATAAAGCAGAAACTAACACACCATTGTAAAGCAATTATACTCCAATGAAGATGTTTAAAAAAAAATGAGTCAGTAGGTAATATTTATTTCTATGTCTACATACACAGTATCTCACATACTGGACACTCAATAAGAGTTTCTTTTTAAATTGGAAGGAAATTATGGTTGATGCCTTGATACTCATGCCAAAATAGGATTGAAGGAAATCCCTAAATTTAGGAAATTCCTCAATCAGTTCGGAATTGGGCTCAGAAGAGTTACAGAGACCTGAAAGGCAGTGGCTTAAATTTAGGCCTTTATTTTTCCCATGTGACAAGAAGTCTGGTGGAAGGTGGTGGAAGCATTTTTCAGGAGCTCAAGTATGTCAAGGCTCACATTTTATGAGTCTTGATCTTTTCCTCATAGTTGCAGGATAGCTACTGCAATTCCAGCCATCATACTGACTTTCCAGGAAGTTGGAAAAAGGAAGCTAGTTGAGGGAGAATAAAAATACCTATGTCCAGAAACTTTCCAAATAATCTCTAACAAGAGTTTTACTGACTCTACTGTGTCACACACTAGGCTACCCCTAGTGGCAAGGGACCCTAGGAAATGGTTTTTTTGCTTAGTATTTTACCACCTTCAGCAAAATCAGGGTCCAGTAATAAGGAAGAAAGGGATGATGAATATTGGATATAGATATAGATACCATCCTGTTTTAATTTTAGAAGCTTCATTTTTGCCAACAGTAGACATGGGGAAGTAGAGAGAAACACCCATTGGTGATAACTGGATTCTGTTTGGAAGCAGAAAGGCTTTGAGTAGTCAAAAGGGGATGGGAAATAAAGGAGGATATTTACTTTTTATTTTTTGAATCTACGATAAGTTAGGCATGGTGCTAGTAGGAAATTTACATGTATTATCTCATTAATTTTTACCAATGAGATAGGCTGTATTATCCAGATATCTTATAGAAGAGGCAGCCAAGGCCCAAGAACATCAGTTTCCCAAGGTCATATAACGAGTAACAGTAATGGAGCTGGATTTCGGACTTGCACCTGACTGACCACTGCTTTGTGCTGTATTGCTTTCCTGCATAACTCGGCAGAAACCTGCACGTTGCTTTTATTTTCCGTAGTGCCTTGTGCTCCTGGGGCCCATAATAACTATAGTTCGATTAATTATTTGTGTACAGAATTAAAATGGGCGCCACCTACAGGATTGCTGCCGTTGTTGCTGAAGGTTGTGTAGACCAGGCAGGGAGGCACAGGCGGTGGTGCTTCCTTCTTGTCATCACGCAGAGGTGGTGGTGGCCGCCTCTGTATTTCTGTAGCGCCTAAGGACATTCTTTAGGACAAAGAGAATGAGGCAGATCAGCAGTGACCAGTCTCAGGGAGCCAAAATCCAAAACTGAAAGCTGATAGAATGCTTGGCGTGGAGACGGGTGTCTTCTCAAGTTGGAAGCCAGCGAATTACTCTTGACTTCTTCCTCTCCCCCAAGCTTAACCCAGTTGATCAGCAAGTCACTTCGTTTCTAGCTCACTTATCTGTCCTGTCCTCTCCCTCTCCACTCCACCTGCAGTGGGTCAGGCCTTACTATCTCTCACATGGACCATTGCAAAGACTTTCTGAAATAGCCTCCTCATGCCTAGTCTTACTTTCATTCAGTCCATTCGCCACAGATCTGACCATGTAGTTGCCTTATTTGATGACATAGGGGGCTCTTAGCTTCTTCTAGGATAAAATCCAGTAACTTTTGTCTGGTGTGCATGTCCCTTCATGATCTGGCCCTGCCCAGTGTATAAACATCCAGGTCTGTCCTGTGTCGTTTTACAGGGTTTCTTACCATGCCGTGAGCATATTCCTTTCTCCTGGAGTTTATGCGTGCAATTTCCCTTTTTTCCTCGAGTGCTTTCTTTACGCCTCACCCCTCATGAACACTTTGTGTAGTTCCGATCCTCCTTCAAACTCCTGCTCAAATATCTTTCAACTTGGGTGCCGTCTTTGTCTCCCTCAGGCAGCATAAAGTCCTCTCTTCTGCTCTCTCTGCACATTTAAACACCTGTGTTCTGGCTCCTTGTATGGTGACCAGGTGCATCATGAACTGGGGACCCTGGCTGCTTCAGCATTGTGTTCTCTGTGCCTAGCACCATGCATGGCATGTGTCAGGCACTCAATAAATGTTTAATATTAGTTGCATGCAGGAATGAACATTTAGATTAGACCAAAGACAGAATAACTTGTTCAGCTCATTACCGTAGTACTGAAACACTCGTAACGTTGGCCAAATTCCTTACTTTTTCAATGCCGGATTAATGGGAGTATATTTGTAAAGTTACTTCATCTTTCCAAATTGAATTATTTACATCGGATTCTGCCATCGTTTCTGTTAGTTTTTCAGGTTATCTTTAATCATTCCATTAGGCAGGCTCAGTGATCATTCTGATTCCCAAATCCTAAAGAGGCTCTTAGTTCTATTATGTGTTATGCCTTTCCTCAAAACTCTGTTGTGTTTTGGACATTTCTCCTTTGTATTGACTGTTTTGGCATCCATTCCTGACTGAAGACACATTTTAAATGGTATTTTAAAAAGTGATTTTAAGTGTTTTTTCTCTTATTTTTAAGTAGTGATTCCTAAGTGTTTTTGGTATGTGTTTTGCCTTCCTTAGCTATTGAAAATAGTACAAGACTTTCTTGCACAAGAATTAAGAAGTTGGCAAAATAAGTAAATGATAAGCATCTGAAACTTTTCTTTAGACCATCGGTATTATTGCTACTCCTTAAAATTTTAATTCCCAATTTTTAGTGTATCAAATACTGTTTACATTCAACAGTTGCTTATAGTGTGCTATATCTGACAAGTTACAGGTAATAACTGGAAGAATGTAAGATTGTTGAAAGCTGCGATCTTCTCTGTCTCATTTATTGCTGAAACTCTAATGCCTAAAAACAGTACTTACATATGGTAAGTGTCAAATAAATAGTTGTTGAAGGAAGGAAAGAAGGAAGCAATGGCAGTTGAATTTCAGTTAACCAGTGCCTGGGTAGCCTTCACCAGGGTGAACTTTCAAGTCCAAAGTCAACGAAAGAGAATTTTAGCACTTGTACACCAGACCTACAGAGACCCTCAGAAATCACACTTGTGCAGAAAGGGCCACTGAATCAGAACAGAAGGAGTGCACCATTGTTAGCTGGATAATCTCCATGAGTTTTACTTTTTTTTTAAACCTCCACTTCATGCCTATTGACATTGAGAACCGAAATCAGATTCTGTACTTTCAACTTCAGTAGTTGTAGTTTTGCTCTGAAAGAAAAATGGATTCAGATTCTGGTGTAACATTATTTAGTCACTAAAAGATCTGATGAGTAACTTTGCATTTTTATCATTGCCTATCTAAAACCTGCTTAGCCTGGTTAATAGATAATTCCCTAGTTTCTTATCCAAGTCAATTTTGAACTATCAGACCATTTTATTTATTTCAGTATTTCTTTTTTCATCTTTATTGAAGTATAATTGCTTTACAATGGTGTGTTAGTTTCTGCTTTATAACAAAGTGAATCAGTTATACATATACATATGTTGCCATATCCCTCTTGCACTCCCTCCCTCCCACCCTCCCTATCCCACCCCTCTAGGTGGTCACAAAGCACCGAGCTGATCTCCCTGTGCTATGCGGCTGCTTCCCACTAGCTATCTACTTTACGTTTGGTAGTGTATATATGTCCATGCCTCTCTCTCGCTTTGTCACATCTTACTCTTCCCCCTCCCCATATCCTCAAGTCCATTCTCTAGTAGGTCTGTGTCTTTATTCCTGTCTGACCCCTAGGTTCTTCATGACATTTTTTTCCCCTTATATTCCATATATATGTGTTATCATATGGTATTTGTCTTTCTCTTTCTGACTTACTTCACTCTGTATGACAGACTCTACATCTATCCACCTCATTACAAATAGATCAATCTCGTTTCTTTTTATGGCTGAGTAATATTCCATTGTATATATGTGCCACATCTTCTTTATCCATTCATCCGATGATGGACACTTAGGTTGTTTCCATCTCTGGGCTATTGTAAATAGAGCTGCAATGAACATTTTGGTACATGATTCTTTTTGAATTATGGTTTTCTCAGGGTATATGCCCAGTAGTGGGATTGCTGGGTCATACGGTAGTTCTATTTGTAGTTTTTTAAGGAACCTCCATACTGTTCTCCACAGTGGCTGTATCAATTTACATTCCCACCAACAGTGCAAGAGGGGTCCCTTTTCTCCACACCCTCTCCAGCATTTATTGTTTTTAGATTTTTTGATGATGGCCATTCTGACTGGTGTGAGATGATATCTCATTGTAGTTTTGATTTGCATTTCTCTAATGATTAGTGATGTTGAGCATTCTTTCATGTGTTTGTTGGCAGTCTGTATATCTTCTTTGGAGAAATGTCTATTTAGGTCTTCTGCCCATTTTTGGATTGGGTTCTTTGTTTTTTTGTTATTGAGCTGCATGAGCTGCTTATAAATTTTGGAGATTAATCCTTTGTCAGTTGCTTCATTTGCAAGTATTTTCTCCCATTCTGAGGGTTGTCTTTTCGTCTTGTTTATGGTTTCCTTTGCTGTGCAAAAGCTTTGAAGTTTCATTAGGTCCCATTTGTTTATTTTTGTTTTTATTTCCATTTCTCTAGGAGGTGGGTCAAAAAGGATCTTGCTGTGATTTATGTCCCAGAGTGTTCTGCCTATGTTTTCCTCTAAGAGTTTGATTGTTTCTGGCCTTACATTTAGGTCTTTAATCCATTTTGAGCTTATTTTTGTGTATAGTGTTTTTGTGTTTTGTGTAGGGAGTGATCTAATCTCATACTTTTACATGTACCTGTCCAGTTTTCCCAGCACCACTTATTGAAGAGGCTGTCCTTTCTCCACTGTACATTCCTGCCTCCTTTATCAACGATAAGGTGACCATATGTGCGTGGGTTTATCTCTGGCCTTTCTATCCTGTTCCATTGATCTATATTTCTGTGTTTGTGCCGGAACCATACTGTCTTGATTACTGTAGCCTTGTAGTATAGTCTGAAGTCAGGGAGCCTGATTCCTCCAGCTCCGTTTTTCATTCTCAAGATTGCTTTGGCTATTCGGCATCTTTTGTGTTTCCATATAAACTGTGAAATTTTTTGTTCTAGTTCTGTGAAAAATGCCAGTGGTAGTTTGATAGGGATTGCATTGAATCTGTAGATTGCTTTGGGTAGTAGAGTCATTTTCACAATGTTGATTCTTCCTATCCAAGAACATGGTATATCTCTCCATCTATTTGTATCATCTTTAATTTTTTTCATCAGTGTCTTATAATTTTCTGCATACAGGTCTTTTGTCTCCTTAGGTAGGTTTATTCCTAGATATTTTATTCTTTTTGTTGCAATGGTAAGTGGGAGTGTTTTCTTGATTTCAGTTTCAGATTTTTCATGATTAGTGTAAAGGAATGCCAGAGATTTCTGTGCATTAATTTTGTATCCTGCTACTTTACCAAATTCATTGATTAGCTCTAGTAGTTTGCTGATAGTAGCATCTTTAGGATTCTCTATGTATAGTGTCATGTCATCTGCAGACAGTGACAACTTTACTTCTTCTTTTCCAATTTGGATTCCTTTTATTTCTTTTTCATCTCTGTTTGCTGTGGCTAAAACTTCCAAAACTATGGTGAATAAGAGTGGTGAGAGTGGGCAACCTTGTCTTGTTCCTGATCTTAGTGGAAATGCTTTCAGTTTTTCACCACTGAGGATGATGTTGGCTGTGGGTTTGTCATATATGGCCTTTATTATGTTGAGGAAAGTTCCCTCTATGCCTGCCTTCTGCAGGGTTTTTATCATAAATGGGTGTTGAATTTTGTCGAAAGCTTTCTCTGCATCTATTGAGATGACCATATGGTTTTTCTCCTTCAGTTTCTTAATATGGTGTGTTACATTGATTGATTTGTGTATATTGCAGAATCCTTGCATTCCTGGGATAAACCCCACTTGGTCATGGTGTATGATCCTCTTAATGTGCTGTTGGATTCTGTTTGCTAGTATTTTGTTGAGGATTTTTGCATCTATGTTCATCAGTGATATTGACCTGTAGTTTTCTTTCTTTGTGACATCCTTGTCTGGTTTTGGTATCACGGTGATGGTGGCCTCATAGAATGAGTTTGGGGGTATTCCTCCCTCTGCTATATTTTGGGAGAGTTTGAGAAGGATAGATGATAGCTCTTCTCTCAATGGTTGATAGAATTCGCCTCTGAAGCCATCTGGTCCTGGGCTTTTGTTTGTTGGAAGATTTTTAATCACAGTTTCAACTTCAGTGCTTGTGATTGGTCTGTTCATATTTTCTATTTCTTCCTGATTCAGTCTTGGAAGGTTGTGCATTTCTAAGAATTTGTCCATTTCTTCCAGGTTGTCCATTTTATTGGCATAGAGTTGCTTGTAGTAGTCTCTCATGCTCTTTTATATTTCTGCAGTGTCAGTTGTTACTTCTCCTTTTTCATTTTTAATTCTGTTGATTTGAGTCTTCTCCCTTTTTTTCTTGATGAGTTTGGCTAATGGTTTATCAATTTTGTTTCTCTTCTCAAAGAACCAGCTTTTAGTTTTATTGATCTTTGCTATCGTTTCCTTCATTTCTTTTTCATTTCTGATCTGATTTTTATGATTTCTTTCCTTCTGCTAACTTTGGGGGTTTTTTGTTCTTCTTTCTCTAATTGCTTTAGGTGCAAGGTTAGGTTGTTTATTCGAGATGTTACCTGTTTCTTAAGGTAGGATTGTATTGCTATAAACTTCCCTCTTAGAACTGCTTTTGCTGCATCCCATAGGTTTTGGGTTGTCGTGTCTCCATTTTCATTTGTTTCTAGGTAGTTTTTGATTTCCTCTTTGATTTCTTCAGTGATCACTTCGTTATTAAGTAGTGTATTTTTTAGCCTCCATGTGTTTGTATTTTTTATAGATCTTTTCCTGTAATTGATATCTAGTCTCATAGCATTGTGGTTGGAAAAGATACTTGATACAATTTCAATTTTCTTAAATTTACCAAGGCTTGATTTGTGACCCAAGATATGATCTATCCTGGAGAACGTTCCATGAGCACTGGAGAAAAATGTGTATTCTGTTGTTCTTGGATGGAATGTCCTATAAATATCAATTAAGTCCATCTTGTTTACTGTATCATTTAAAGCTGTGTTTCCTTATTTATTTTCATTTTGGATGATCTGTCCATTGGTGAAAGTGGGGTGTTAAAGTCCCCTACTATGAATGTGTTACTGTCGATTTCCCCTTTTATGGCTGTTAGTATTTGCCTTATGTATTGAGGTGCCCCTATGTTGGGTGCATAAATATTTACAATTGTTATATCTTCTTCTTGGATCGATCCCTTGATCATTATGTAGTGTCCTTCTTTGTCTCTTATAATAGTCTTTATTTTAAAGTCTATTTTGTCTGATATGAGAATTGCTACTGCAGCTTTCTTATGGTTTCCATTTGCATGGATTATCTTTTCCATCCCCTCAGTTTCAGTCTGTATGTGTCTTTAGGTCTGAAGTGGGTCTCTTGTAGACAGCATATATATGGGTGTTGTTTTTGTATCCATTCAGCCAGTCTGTGTCTTTTGGTGGGAGCAGTTAATCCATATACATTTAAGGTAATTATTGATATGTGTGTTCCTATTCCCATTTTCTTAATTGTTTGGGGTTTGTTATTGTAGGTGTTTTCCTTCTTTTGTGTTTCTTGCCTAGAGAAGGTCCTTTAGCATTTGTTGTAAAGCTGGTTTGGTGGTGCCGAACTCTCTCAGCTTTAGCTAGTCTGTAAAGGTTTTAATTTCTCCATCAAATCTGAATGGGATCCTTGCTGGGTACAGTAATCTTGGTTGTAGGTTTTTCTCCTTCATCACTTTAAATATGTCCTGCCACTCCCTTCTGGCTTGCAGAGATTCTGCTGAAAGATCAGCTGTTAACCTTATGGGGATTCCCTTGTGTGTTATTTGTTGTTTTTCCCTTGCTGTTTTTAATATGTTTTCTTTGTATTTAATTTTTGACAGTTTTATTAGTATGTGTCTTGGCGTGTTTCTCCTTGGATTTACCCTGTATGGGACTCTCTGTGCTTCCTGGACTTGATTAACTATTTCCTTTCCAATATTCTGGAAGTTTTCAACTATAATCTCTTCAAATATTTTCTCAGTCCCTTTCTTTTTCTCTTCTTCTTCTGGAACCCCTATGATTCGAATGTTGGTGCGTTTAATGTCCCAGAGGTCTCTGAGACTGTCCTCAGTTCTTTTCATTCTTTTTTTTTAATTCTGCTCTGCAGTAGTTATTTCCACTATTTTATCTTCCAGGTCACTTATCCGTTCTTCTGCCTCAGTTATTCTCCTATTAATCCCTTCTAGAGTATTTTTAATTTCATTTATTGTGTTGTTCGTCGTTGTTTGTTTCAGTTCTTCTAGGTCCTTGTTAAATGTTTCTTGCATTTTCTTTATTCTATTTACAAGATTTTGGATCATCTTTACTATCATTATTCTGAATTCTTTTTCAGGTAGACTGCCTATTTCCTCTTCATTTGTTAGGTCTGGTGGGTTTTTATCTTGCTCCTTCATCTGCTGTGTGTTTTTCTGTCTTCTCATTTTGCTTATCTTACTGTGTTTGGGGTCTCCTTTTTGCAGGCTGCAGGTTTGTAGTTCCCGTTGTTTTTGGTGTCTGTCTCCAGTGGCTAAAGTTGGTTCAGAGGGTTGTGTAGGCTTCCTGGTGGAGGGGACTAGTGCCTGTGTTCTGGTGGATGAGGCTGGATCTTGTCTTTCTGGTGGGCAGGTCCACATCTGGTGGTGTGTTTTGGGGTGTCTGTGGCCTTATTATGATTTTAGGCAGCCTCTCTGCTAATGGGTGGGGTTGTGTTCCTGTGTTGGTAGTTGTTTGGCATAGGGTGTCCAGCACTGTAGCTTGCTGGTCGTTGAGTGAAGCTGGATGCTGGTGTTGAGATGGAGATCCCTGGGAGATTTTTGCTGTTTGATATTATGTGGAGCTGGGAGGTCTCTGGTGGACCAGTGTCCTGAAGTTGGCTCTCCCAACTCAGAGGCACAGCACTGACTGCTGGCTGCAGCACCAAGAGCCTTTCATCCACACGGCTCAGAATAAAAGGGAGAAAAAGTAGAAAGAAAGAAAAAAAGTGGATAAAAGAAAATAAAATAAAGTAAGATAAAATAAAGTTATTAAAATAAAAAATAATTAGTAAGAAAAAAAACTTTTTTAAGTAAAAAAAAAAAAAACAACGGACAGATAGAACCCTAGGACAAATGGTGAAAGCAAAGCTATACAGGCAAAATCTCACACAGAAGCATACACATGCACACTCACCAAAAGAGGAAAAGGGGAAAAAATAATAAATCTTGCTCTCAAAGTCCACCTCCTCAATTTGGGATGATTCGTTGTCTATTCAGGTATTCCACAGATGCAGGGTACATCAAGTTGATTGTGGAGATTTAATCTGCTGGTCCTGAGGCTGCTGGGAGAGGTTTCCCTTTCTCTTCTTTCTTTGACCAGCTCCCGGGGCTCAGCTTTGGATTTGGCCCCGCCTCTGCGTGTAGGTCGCTGGAGGGCGTCTGTTCTTCGCTCAGACAGGACCGGGTTAAAGGAGCAGCTGCTTCGGGGACTCTGGCTCACTCTGGCCCCGGGGAGGGATCGTTGAGGATGCGGGGCGAGCCTGCGGCGGCAGAGGCCTGCGTGACGGTGCACCAGCCTGAGGCGTGCCGTGCGTTCTCCAGGGGAAGTCGTCCCTGGATCCTGGGACCCTGGCAGTGGCGGGCTGCACAGGCTCCCCGGAGGGGAGGTGCGGATAGTGACCTGTGCTTGCACACAGGCTTCCGCTGCCGCCACAGAGTGGCGGCAGCAGCAGCCTTAGCGTCTCATGCCCGTCTCTGGAGTCCGCGCTGTTAGCAGCGGCTCGCGCCCGTCTCTGGAGCTCCTTTAAGCAGCGCTCTTAATCCCCTCTCCTCGCGCACCAGGAAACAGAGGGAAGAAAAAGTCTCTTGTCTCTTCGGCAGGTCCAGACTTTTCCCCGGACTCCCTCCCGGCTAGCCGTGGTGCACTAACCCCCTGCAGGCCGTGTTCACACCGCCAACCCCAGTCCTCTCCCTGCGCTCCGACCGAAGCCCGTGCCTCAGCTCCCAGCCCCGCCCGCCCCGGCGGGTGAGTAGACAAGCCTCTCGGGCTGGTGAGTGCCGGTTGGCACCGATCCTCTGTGCGGGAATCTCTCTGCTTTGCTCTCTGCACCCCTTTGCTGTGCTCTTCTCCGCGGCTCCGAAGCTTCCCCCCTCCTCCACCCGCAGTCTCTATTTTAGTATTTCTTAAACAGTTATTTGGGGCAAGGCTCTGTTAAACATTGTTCTCCATGTCTAAAAATGTTGGGATTATTGCTCTGTGGAAGATATGTGGTGAAAAAAATTTGTTTTATTGATACATTTAAAAGTTCATCATTGCAAGATCACGTAAGACAGTTGGCCATAATTGAACTCCAGGATTGGAGGCTATAACCATGTCTCAGAGGCATCTGTCCCTCAAGCAAATTCAGGGCATTCACGCAGCCATCCATCAGTTAACCAAATGAATCAGTTTACCATGCTACTGCTTTCCTCAATCGAGTTAAGTGTTAAGGAGTTTTACTAATAAAGAAAGGTGGAGCTACAGGAGAGTGTGAGATCTGAGGATATAAGAATTATAGGCTAAATTATAAATTATGGATAAAAGCAGAATATGAGAATGCTTAGTTTTTCTGACATATTTAAACCTATTACTTCACCTCATTTTATAAGTGACTAAGAGGAATATTCTGTTTCTATCTCAAGATCTTTTTAGGTGTTGATTATAAAATGTATAATTCCACTAACTTTTTGGTTTCTAATATATTGCATGAAATTGTCAGTCAATTCAAAACCCAAACTTGAAATAAAAATTTTCTAACAATAAATGTGAAAGAAGAAAAATATAAACTGGCATTCATTTTTGAAAGAAATGTTAAATATTTTACATTTTGAATATTCAGATTTGCGGACTAATTACTGGCACCTCTCCGTCACTTATTTTTCTACTAATGATCATCCCTGCCTCAGCTCTTGAAAATGGCTTGCTGAGTTTCGGTTTTGCATGCAAGCCCTTACGCAGTCCTTTGCAGTTTCATAAGGGCCGAAGAGCTTGTTAGCCTGGAATTTAGTATATTTTGGTACTCATTTGTTTTTATTCTTTTCTTGATTTTTTGGAACTCTTTTCATGAGGAAACTCCATGATTCTTACCAGTTAGTCATAAACCAGTTCGGATTTAGGAATTACATAATTTACTACTTTGGAACACTATTTTATTCAAGTGGCAAATAGTAAAGATGGGAAAATTTCACTGAATATTGGGTGATACGGCTGATAATTAGATCCTCAGAGAAAAACGCAGACTCCTGAAATTTGTGGCAGGATCAGAAATGTGGCCAGGGAAAGCAAGTAGTTTAATAGATAAATACTTGTTATTAATGAAAATTAAGCATGACCTCTTAGAATTCAACCCCTGTTTCTAGTGGTATAGCTTTTTTGTTTTTACTGTGTTCATTAACACAGAGAATAAGTAACCTCACTGGTGGCTTCAGATTTGACTCACAGGAAAACATTAGGTAGTAATTAAGAGCAAGGCCTTTTTTTTTTTTCCTCCAAGCTGTGAAGTTTTAACTGCACTGCCTAATGTGGTCGCTACTTGCCACGTGTAGCTGTTGAGCACTTGAAATGTGACCAGTAGTCCGAATTCAGATGTGCTATATGTGTAAAATACATACTGGGTTTCAAAGACTTGGTATGAAAGAAAGATTGTAAAATATTTCAGGGATATTTTATGTGGATTACATGTTGCCACGATAATATTCTGGATATACTGAGTTAGAAAACAAAAGTATTAAAATGAATTTCACCTGTTTCTTTTAACTTACTGTGGCTATGAGAAAATTTTAAATTACAAATGTGGTTTGCCTTATAGTTTTACTGGACAATGCCAGTCTAATAGGTTAAAAAAGCCTTAACGTGTATAGTAAACAGCAGTTATTTGCATGTTTGCTTCAGCTTTTAATTTCTTGAATGGTCAATCCTTTTGGGAGCCTCGGCAGCCCAGTCATTCTTTTGCTTTCTTCGAGGGCTGCATGTTGAAGCAGCTGTTCTTTGCAATTGCCAACCCTGATTCAGTTGGCTGATAGCAATTGGTAGATAGTTCTGGAAGGAATAAGTGCTGCTTTGTGCCCAAATGAATGAACTGCACCTACCGTTTCTCTGCTCTCCACCTCTTCCCCTGACGGCTTTTACATGGTTGTTAATAATTGGTTGATATTTGTAGTAACATTAATCTAAATTCAGGCAGGTTTTCAAAGACCCACTTCATATATCACCATATACCATAATTTATGGTATGTCATAAATTATCACAGCTTACTATCTTATTTACAAACCTTGAATAATATTGTCACTTATTCTATTACTGTATATTATTATTGATAATAAATATCCATCACTACAAATGAATTTTTGATATTGCACTTTTGTAAGAAACCAGTTGAAGCAGAACCTACATGTTGCAGGAGCTGGGAAGCAAGCATTTATGAGTAATCAGCCTCCCTTTCCTTGGTGGAAAAAGAAATCATATAAAATCTTTACTTTATTTTAAATTCTATAATTTATGAACTGTTTGATAATAATCTAAAGGGTTTTGGAGCACTGAGATTAGTAGAATGAGGCCACATTATGTTAGGCAGCAAGAGGCAGTTGGAAAGACGTTGATAATAATAAAACCTGTAAAGGTCATTCTGTGAAAATAAATGTAATACTTGAATTACTCTGTCAACTACTTTCTCTAAAAAAGTAATAAGTTAATCTTGTTCCCAAAAAACCTCCGAGACTGGTAGTTTTCTTTTTAATTCCTTTCATTTTAGGCAATCTTTTGTATATCATGCAAAAGCCCATACAATTAGCATGAAATGAGAGAGCGCTTTTTAAATTTGATGAATAAGGGCTCTTTTTTCTCCAGCTGTTATGTATGCAAGGTGAAGGTCTGTATCTTACCAGCAGACAGACTATTTGCTATCTACCCTATAAGTAGCTCCCAGTTTTTATATCTGTTCCTTAATGAGGAAAGAGTTCTGGCAGTAGTAAAAGTGAGCTTAAAGTGCATAAAAATTTGCCACAATGCTTTAGTGTAATGTTGCAAGATTCCCAGTTTGGACATTTGGGCTTCTCCACCTTGCCCTGGATTCCAGATATGGCCCTGTCACTCTTTTCCTGGTAGTCAATTGAGGACATATTAGTAAGACCTCCAGGAACGTGAAAAACTTTTTGGGTGGTGGGTCTCTTTTCTGTCATTTATCATGGAAGTATGCTTTGTTAAAGAATTTTTTTCTAAATGTTATCTCTTTCAAAGAGTTTTTATGCCTCTGTATTCTTGTGGATTGTTTGCTTTTTAGAAATACTTGTCTTTGAAGTTGTAATACTTGTAATACGTCAATGAACATTATTTCTTCTCTCTTTAAAAATGGTAACATACCGTTTCATTAGTTAGGAGTGCTCCCCCTTTGCTGCGTTCAACAGCACGGTTTTTAGAAGGTGAGATTTCCAACATTGTTGGTAAGGTTTTGGAAGTTAGTGGCCATTTATGCTCACATTTTTATATTGTCATGCTTCACAATTCCCTTATATGTAGCTAAAACATTTCTTATTGCATAAAAGAAACCAGAATGCCACAAACAAGATGTACAGGTCATTAATTGAGCCAACTTTTCCCCCTTAAAATACTACCATAACTAGAACTGCCAGATTTAACAAATAAAAATACTGGATGCCCAGTTAACTTTGAATTTCAGATAAACAACAGATAATTTTTAGTATAAGTTTGTCCCATGCAATATTCTCATCATCATTAGACTTAAAAAGTCACCCATATTCACTTTGGCATCCATAAGCATAACTCAGCTCTCTTATTAACTCAGAGACCTCCTGAGTTGCGTAAGTTCCATGCTTGGCCCTTTTGCTGTTTGCTGGTCATCCTATTCTAACGCAGCCCTTAGAGATATCATAATATAGCTATAGTTCTTTGAAACTCAAAAGTGCTTCAGGTATGTTTTCTCATTTATCCATATATTTTGGGGGAGACAGGAAGGGGTCTATTCTCATCTCTTCTCCTTTTCATTTTCAAAAAGAAGAAAACATTCTCTTATAAAGTGGTAATACTGATTCTGAAAGCTAAGAGGACACCTACAGCAGAATTTGGATTCTCCTTCTAAGCTGCCTCTATTTTGGGTTCATTTAGTATGAAATCTCTAGCAGTATAATTACAGAAAAAGGAAAAAAACTTCAAAAGAGTGAATTCAGAGAGAAAATGCATCTCCTGTATGCTTTTTTTTTTTTTTTTTTTTTTTGCGGTACACGGTCCTCTCACTGTTGTGGCCTCTCCCGTTGTGGAGCACAGGCTCCGGACGTGCAGGCTCAGTGGCCATGGCTCACGGGCCCAGCCGCTCAGCGGCATGTGAGATCTTCCCGGACCGGGGCACAAACCCGTGTCCCCTGCATCGGCAGGCGGAATCTCAATCACTGCGCCACCAGGGAAGCCCTCCTGTATGCTTTATAAATGTGGTGGGCAGGTGGGTGAAAAGTGACTCTTCCAAAATGAACACTGCAGTCCAGGTGAAAGATGTTACCTTCCTTCTCCCTGCACCTCACCCTCCTCCACGCAGCAGAACCAGAGACAAACCCTTACCATGCCTGACCTCGTCCCTTGTCATCTGCATTATTATAAAGGTTTCCTAGGTGACATTCTTCCCTCCAGCCTTGCTCTCTTCTAAATCGACAGCTAGCAGTGATTTTTCTAAAATATAAATCTTATCATACTGCTGGCTCAGCTCCAGTGACTAACATCAGATAAGGTCCACACTGATTAGTGTGGCATTCAATGCCCTTTCTGACCTGGGCTCTACTTACTTCCCCTTCTTTTACTTCTACCTCAGCAATTGATGCTACGGCAGTAACAAATACTGGTAGTCCTCGAATTTAGCATGCTAATTCATATCTCCAGCTTTGTGTGCACTCTTCCTTCTAACTAGAATGCCTATCCCCTTTTATCTCCCTAGCAGAGTCCCATTCATCCTTGAAAGCCCTGCATAGATATCATTTTGCTCTGGGAGGCTTTCCCTAACCACCCTTCACTATTCTCAAAGTGAATTCTATTCTCCTACTTCAGCTCTTGTATACACTTGTGGTGTCACATACATCCCAGAGTGCTGTAATAGTTTATTTACATGTCTGTCTCCTGTAGAGGTTTGCAAGTTTTTTGAAGATAAGACATGATCATCATCGTCATCATCATCATCATCATCTCCAAATCTCTAGTTTCTAGCACAGAGCCTAGAAAATAGCCAGCACTGGAGAGGTGTTTGTGTGCCTGAATGGATCAACTGTCCACTTGGTAAAGACTTTAGGTAAATCCAATCCTGTTGAACTGGTCCTGTGCTTTAGCTGCTCACTACCACAGTTTTGTCCTTTCTTTCACATCACTTGGTGAATAGAAAAGTGATTTTTAATTTTCAAATGAATAGCTAATCTACCAATGCTGTTTATTAGCTAACTATGGAATTTTCTTGTAGAGTGAATAAAGTACTCCTATAGAGAGGGAAGGTTATGGGCAGCCTTATGTAATAAACATAAGTTTGCCTTTGGCACCCTTTCCCTTCTGTATCTCTCCTTTCATTATTTTGTACCTTCTACCGCTAAGGCTGACCATCTGTCTCTTTGGGGTGGGAATGCAGTCAGGGGATGGGGATGGGGTTCAGGGGCAGGAGAGGGAAGAAGAGATTCTTACTGTAGTAGCCTGACATTACTCCTTTCTTGACTAGTCTTCCTTTAGGAAAACTTACCTGTCCTGTGTTCCATCCCCTCAGGACCTACCCAATCACGGAAGTTAATAAATTAATTCAAAATGAGATATTCAATTACATTGATAGCTTAAAGTGTAACTCTTCTCAGACAGTATTTGCATTTTAACAGATGCTTTCAACTCCTGTCTCCAAAGAATGAATAACACTGGCATGATATACTTTATTGATAGTGTATATAATACCAAGGAAAAGGTGTTTTTGAGAAAGCAGGAGAACTTTTAATCACCCGTCAGATAGTATAACCTAGGTGCTGCCTGTGATGTGTCTGCACCTGGATGAATCAGGAATTGCATTTGATTGCCAGTAATGGACACTCAAATTAATGGTTTAAACAAATCAGGGGTTTTTTGCTTCATCTGAAAATGTGCTAAGTTAGGCAATTGAGAGCCAGTATAATGACTCCATGATACCATCAATATCCTAGACTCTTTATCTTTCTACTCCACCACCTTTAGTATGTGGCTTCCATATACTAGGTTGCCTCTTGATTACAATATGGCCACTGCATCTCCAACCACAGAAAGAGGGGATTGAAGCAAAAGTAAGCCCCCTTTAAATGGCTTTTCCAAAAGCCCCATCCAACAGCATCTCATTGGCTACCTCTACCAGCAGGAATGGCTGGGAAATGTTGGTAGCTAGGCACATTGCCATGATTTATATCTATAACTAAGGAAGAAGGGGAAAAGCCCACTGGTATGTAACTAGTAATCTTACACCAATCCAAATGAGGGCAAATAATCTGTTAGTTTTTGCCTTTATGGGATCATTCAAATAAATACTTAGGACTAAAAATTAGTTTATTTTAGTTAACATTATAATTATGATAGAATTTCCTTTGAAGTGCACTTATTTAAATGAAATATAAATATAAGGAATTATAAAACTATTCAGGAAATATTTATTAGCATGCCCACTGTTTGCATAGTGCTATGCTCAGTGCCACAGAGATGAATGAATTCTTTTTGCCCTCAAGTGTTTTATCAGTCTAATAGTCCAGGACACAGACACATGAAAATTTAAATTATGGTGTATTATAGCATATGATTATGTGTTAATCATATGGTAAAAATGAAATAATATAATATAGCCTAAATTTTATAGAAGAAGTCCAGATTTCAGAGAGTCATCACCATGGCTGCAGTGGCCAAGGAGGACCTTCTGCAAAAGGTGGGAGATGAATAGATGGGGACAGGCAAACAAAATGGCGGAGGTAGCCCCCCACCTTCGACTTGTACCACCTGTTGTTTTTAGGATATTTATATTAAGGTATTTTATATACTTACTTATATGCTTTAAATCCTTTTAGTATTTTAAAATATTATTCATATTTTAAAAATTGACCCAAGTTTTAACTCGATATGTATATTTAAAGAGAAAATTTCACGCCAGTACTGTAAATGTAAAACCAACTTTCCTTGCCAGCTAAAATATGACTTAAGAAAATGATGATATTAAAATTTTTAAATACATAATGAAGTAGAAGTAATGGTAAAATCCAAATCAGACTGAGTTTTTTAGAGGGGAAGTGCAATGTTCTGTGATCAGTCAGTAGTGCAGGGATATTTGGCTCAATGGCTTGATGTTTCAGACAAAGATGAGATTCTGCATCCAATAAGACAATTAGTTCTTAGTTGCTAAATCTGGTTCTTAGTGTTACTGTTAACCAGCAGCAAAAATTTCAATTCACGTGTATATAAAGTCGGAAATACATAAATAAATGTAACACCGTGTCTCATAGGTTGTCTGTAGAATTAGTTTTTAACCAAAATGATGTAGATGACTTTCGTGGTAAGCATTTGCTTCAGGAAGTTGTGAGGCCATTTTCAGAGCTGTCCTCTTCTTTTGAACGTGTCAGGTTATTGAATAATGTTCTGAAAGTGTGAAAGTGGTAGAATAAGAGTTTCTTTGCCATTCACCACTACCATCTTCCTGGGAAAATACTTTTGAGAACCTTTTATCAAGTTCAAAATATTTTTACTGACTTCTTCATTTGAGATTTCAACCCAGTGTTTTAAGAAGCAGAGTGGTTTTTGATAGTTGCTGGTTGGTTAAATGGATAAATGAGGTTGGAAGACTGCTTCCCAGAGCTCTGGTGTTCTGGATTTACATTTAGTAGTAATAATAAAAAATATTATTTATTGCTCTTCTTCTGTGCTTAGGTACTGTACTGATTGCAGTGTATGTATATATCATTTAATTCTTCCCATTTTTACAGTTGAGAAAACTGATGCTTAGGAAAGTGAAATGTCTTGCCCAGGTCACTTAGCTAACATGTGGCCCAAACTTGAGTTCAGATTGACTCAATCCAAATACCTAACTGCCAAGTCACTGTCACTGAGTCATAGTCGGGGGCCACAGCTCTGCCTCAGGCTTTCCAGAGCCCCTCGTTCTGAGCTCACTGCAGCTAGGTCACTCCCCAGGGCCCCTACCCCCGCCAACCTCTGTGTGTACACATATATGCTCGCACGTGTAGGAGCTGAGGGGCTGCCCCTAAGGCTTTGATCCAGAGAAGAAAGGAGATAGCCCCTGACCTACCCAGTCCTCCACTCTGCCTACCTTCTTGCCCATGAAGCCCTCCTGAACCCCAGCCTCCCAGGGCCCCTCCTCCTCAGCACTTGCACAACCAGTGGTACAAACCCTCATTCCTCAGGAATCACTGACCAGGAGATCAGAGGGAATTAGGACTAGAAGTCCATCAACCCAGATCATCTAGGCCTTTGAATGTCAAATCTGAAACGTTGACCTCTATTATATATGTGACTAGGATGTCATTGACAATAAGGTTATCTTTAAATTAGAGTAGATAAAAATCAGTGGTTTCCCTTCAAACACAAAGATGGAACACTATTATAAGGGGTAGAATTTCTAACTCTATAACATTGACCATATAGTCATGTCATTTCCTTAGGGAAACGTTAAGTGTGTTGCAATATCTCTCAAATATTTTCTTGTTTTTTCTATCTATGGCAATTCTTAGCACTATTGCTATTGAGGATTTGTTTTTGGATTTAGCAGCTAGCAATTTTTCATAACAAATGTGGTGATAAGGGTAAATTATTTAGGAAATGGATTTTTCCTGGTGACATGTTTAAACTGTCATTTAATGAACAGCAGCCGTCACTAACACACCTGCATTTAACAGGCAGTCTAATACTAACAGCAATAAGTCTCTACATGTTTGGGGAACAGGTGATTTCTATTTGACTTTAATTTTTATTTAATTCTTAAATTTATTCATTTAACCAGTAAGTTTTAAGCATCTGCTTTGATCAGAGTTTTGCATTATCCCTGGCAATGTGGGAGGGAGATACAAAGACACTTAGTGGGTACAAATCCTTTGAATCTCTGGGGAAAAAAAATTAAAGCTCATTTTCCTTCTTATAAATGTAAATGAGCAGAAAAAGGAAAATGCAGAAACATGAGCTAGAAACATAACCATGGTGCTTTAGGTCTCATATCTGGAGTCTGGCTGAAAAATAGCACATTTCTTTTTTATTTTAAAAAAAGATAACATTTCATGTTCTAACTTTAAAAAGCAATGTTTTATACTTTTCATTGGTTAAAAATATGATACAAATATTTAGTGATGAAAAATATGATATGTATGAAAAATATTTATGATATATTAATTCAGCTGACACTAGTCCTAGTACGACATTAGAGCAAACATGCAGTATCAGCCTGGATGTCCTTGGTCAGGTAGGATTTAGGGGTTCGAGTCATGTGCAATGCATCCTGTTCCTCACATTTAATTATTCACTAGGTTCTGTCAGAGACTCTTGTTTGTCCTCTCCTTTACCTCTGCCAGGACCAGAGATCAGACCCTCATCATCCCTCATCCAGTGTATTAGCCTCCTGACAGATCTTTGACTCCTGATTTTCGCCTTTCTGATCTGTTCTTTACATGGTGTCAGAGCTTTATACTTTAAAAGAAAAAAGAGAAAAGAAAGAAAGAAAGAAAAACTTGTATTCCCATCTTCCCCTCCCCTGCCATATTACTTATAAAAATAATTATAAATTATGTCAGTCCTTAAAATGTATGTTTTGTTGTTAAGCGTGAATCCTCATATCACTCATGCTTAAAGAAGATATTAAGCTGACCCAAATACTAATGATATACATTTATAAGGAAATTTATTTGTACTAAATTAGATACTCTGGGCTGGTGTTAATTAGATGCTTCTGACTAGTGATTTGATGTAAATTCACAACAGTTAGAATTAAGGTAACATTAATTTTACTTGGTTTTAGCCCCTTACCTCATGTCTTTATGTCCAGCATGTCCTCATCTCACAGCTGCTATAGCCAGAACTTTTTAAGTACCCATCCCTTGCAGAAACTTATTCCTCTTACATATTTTTGAAAGTACCGTTTATTAGGGATGCATCACATGATTTTCTGGACTTTTTTTCATTATCTGAAATATTTGATCATAAAACCAAAAGGAACAAAAAAGTTCTACTTGTTGGCTCCATTCTGAATGCTATTTTCCTTTGAATAAAAGAAGTCAAAGTAGTGTCTAAATCACAGACCAGTTTTCACTATTCTTAAATGTGATTACTTACTTTTGCATTGGTTTCAGGCTCATTTTTGCTGATTATGGGAACCAGACTCCCATCGACCCTCCCTGGTAACCAGGGCCAGTGTTCAGAGCCAGGGGCTGGGAACTCCAATTCCCTTTGTGGCTTTTTGACAATTACCTAACTTTCCTGTATTTCCTCATTGACACCGTTGGGATAATTGCTTTTCATACCTCATAGTAGTATTGTGAGATTAATTAATGTTTGTAAAGTGTTTTCAGGATCAAGATGAAAGGTATTAATTTGTAAGCATGTGGTATTATTATAATTATTAGTAGTAATAGGGATGGCTGTTTAATGCAAATTTTCATCTAAGTGTAGTGTCATATTTTCAAAGGACAGTCTCTTCCTTTGTGGCCAGATGTGGATACAATTAACCCTTCACCCTTTATTTTGAAGATACAATTAGCCAATTGTGTGTGCAATTAGACGTGTATGCAGTTTTTGCCAGAAGAACTAATTACAGCCTTGGTAAAAGTCCTTTTGGAAACGCTGGCCCTTTGAATCTTGACTGTCCCTATCTGTGTAATAAGCAATTTGTGCTAAGCATATTTTGGGGCTATGAAGGCTCCTGAATATTGAAGAATTGTTTTTGCCGTTACTGGAGAAAGATTTTACTTTCTTGAAGCCATAGCTTTGTCTTTTGCCATCAAGCCTAAAAAGCCTTTCACATAGTTCGGGTTTCAAAGGTTTTATTGATTTTTCTTAGTCTTGACATTCAGCTGAAAGATTTTCCAGAGACTGCATTTTGTGAAACAGGTTTTTCTTTGGTAACTTTTTTTTCCCTTGAAAACTCTATTTCCTTTCTGTCTTTAATCCAAACAGATCATCTCATATTCCCCTTACTCACCGAAGAGCGAGTCAGGAACAGATTAGCACTGATCCTCTCTTCCCAGATATGGCCTCGTCACATCATTTTTCAGGGGACTTTTAATCAGTATAATGTAAATTCTATTTATAAGGGAGAGTAGAAAGACTACTGAAGAGACCAGGAAGATACTGTTTTATCTGTTTGTCTCCACTGATATCCTGTAATTAAGTGAGAGGGGAATGTTCATGGCTTTTAATGATATATTTAAAAACAGCCTCTTTTGAAATGTCGACTCTTTAACACTTCTTGTCACTGATAATCCTTGAACCTGACTTTGTGTAAGGCAGGATCCTACCACCATGGGAGATTCAGAGATGAGCAAAGCACACTTGCCACCTTCTAGGAGCTTAGAATAAAGTATTGAAGATAAGAAAGGTGCTCAGGTCTGCAGACTGCCATCAGCACTGTACAAACAAAGTTCTGGGGGCGGGGAGCAGGGCTCCGGGGAGGTAGTGATCACACTGATCAGGCCAGGGGCGTCCACAGAAGCTTCTTAGGAGCTGCATTTGGACTAGGGCCTGAAGGATAGGTCAACTTTTGATAGACTAGAGGAAACGTTTTTGTGTAAGCAGAAGTACCAAGCTGCTAAAAAGGAGGCAGGTTCAGGGAGCAGTGATTGGTTCTGCTAGAGCTGTAGTGACCTTGTAAAGGAAATGGCAGGAGATAAGACTGGAGAGACAGCCTGGGGTCACATTGTGGAGGGCCCTGAAAGGTAGGTAGAAAAATGTATACTTAATTCAGCTGTCAACATGAAGCCACTATATGGTTTTGATAGAGTGAAATAACCAGAGCCATACTTTAAAATGAAGCTGGCCCGGGGCTTCCCTGGTGGCGCAGTGGTTGAGAGTCCGCCTGCCGATGCAGGGGACACGGGTTCATGCCCCGGCCCGGGAGGATCCCACATGCCGCGGAGCGGCTGGGCCCGTGAGCCATGGCCGCTGAGCCTGCGCGTCCAGAGCCTGTGCTCCGCAACAGGAGAGGCCACAACAGTGAGAGGCCCGCGTACCGCAAAAAAAAAAAAAAAAAAAAATGAAGCTGGCCCCAGCATGCCAGGTGAAGTGCAGCCAGGACAGACTAGAGAAGAGGAGATGCATTCAGAGAGGTCGCCAAAATTAAGACCAGAGCCATCTCTGGAGGGTTGGCACTGGGAGTAAAAAAGAGAGTTATTATCTCCAGGAGGTATGAGTTAGTATTTCTTGATCTTGGCAACTGTCCTGACATAGAGTCAAAGCACAGGAAGGAGCTGGGTCAAGATGACTGGGAAGAAAGAGGGAAGTAGCTTTCATTGAAATAGTGATGTCAGGAGCGGGGGCAGATTTAAGAGAACTCACTCTTGGGAATTACCACATGATGGCATGTTTATACAAATAGACAAAGATAGCAGGACAGAAGAAGATTAATTCTAGATAGCCAGTGTAATGTTTCCAGTAAGCCTAGTGGAAAAGAATTATATTTTATCTCAACAACAACAAAATCAACTTGTATTGCTGAGGCATCCTATTAACATGGCAAATGAGAGAATATAAACAGAAAGCTTGAAGACATTAAACAAGTACATTTCTTGGAGCCTATTAACCTTTATCCTATGAAAAACTAATTGGCAAGCTATACATATATGATAAATGTCCAAAATATAGCTCTGTGTGTATGCCTAAAGAATATATTTAGTCACTGAAAAGCAGCTAGAACATTGGTTTTTCAAGTTTCTATTTGAAACACTTGGAATGAAGAAGCCAGAGCAAAATAGTATTCTCATATCTAATCTTAGGAGAGTCTGTTCTCTATCTCATTCTGTCCAGCACTGGTTTCCAAGGAGGTTCTGTGGATAATATATCATGCTATCAGGTTCAAGAATGTGGAGATCTACCCGAGTATCCCTAACATCCCTAGATAACCTGATACAATTCTGTCATCCATAAATTTCCTATCCTTTTTCCAGCCTTTTAACATTTTCAGGTTTCACCATGTCATTGAAAAATAAATCTCATAATTCAGGAAACTATTACCAACTATCTTTTAAAAAGTCTTCTCAACCTTCATTTGTAAAATGAAAAGTCTGTAATGCATATGGTAGATGCTCTATTTATTTTTGGCCACGTTGGGTGTTTGTTGCTGCGCCCAGGCTTTCTCTAGTTGCGGTGAGCAGGGGCTACTCTTCGTTGCGGTGTGCGGGCTTCTCATTGCAGTAGCTTCTCTTGTTGCGGAGCACGGGCTCTAGGCGCACGGGCTTCAGTAGTTGTGGTGCATGGGCTCAGCAGTTGTGGCTCGCAGGCTCTAGAGTACAGGCTCAGTAGTTGTGGCGCACAGGCTTACTTGCTCCGCGGCATGTGGGATCTTCCCGGGCCAGGGATCGAACCCGTGTCCCCTGCATTGGGCGGATTCTTAACCACTGCGCCACCAGGGAAATCCCTATGCACATAATTTTGGTTGCCTTTTTCCTCTAGTAATGAGGCATTGTGGAAAGACTGTGAGCTTTGGGATAATATCTAGTTACTTGTTCTGTAAAATGAAAATAATGAAACTTCATCCTTCCAGTTGTTTAGGCTGACTTTGGAGTTATGCTGACTCCTTTTATTTCTCATACCTACATCCAATCCACTAGCAAATTCTGTTGAGTCTACCTTCAGTTACATCCAGAATCCATCACTTCTTGCCCCCTTCAGTCCCACCTCTGTCCAAGCAACCATTATCTCCTACCTGGATTACTAGAGTAGCTTCTTTTTATGTTTGTTTTTTGTTTTTATGTAATAATACTGGTAATTTTATTAATATAATCATTTCCATCAACATGCTAGCAGTGCATATGACAGAGCTGGACTTCTAGCGCAGAGTGTGAGTTCAGGCTGTGCTATGATTTCATATCCTGTGGTTTTGGCGTATAGTAGCTTCTTAATTCTCTCTTCCATCCTTGGTGCTCTATTCTCAACTATGCAAAGGACATAGTGATTCTTTTCAAACATAAGGCAGATCACTTTCAATTACAAGCCAGAGTCTTCGGCCATAACCTCAAGGCCCCACACCATCTGGTCTCCCAGTAGCCCCTCTCGCATTACCAATTTCCTTGTTCATGCTGCTCCAGCCTCACTGCCTCCCAGCTGTTCTGCCCCTGTCTCAGTGCCTTTGCATTGGCTGTCCTGGCCTGGAACACACTTCCCTCATCTCCTATCAATCAGTGTTTGTTCCATTATCATCTTCTCAGGAAAGCCTTTTCTGACTTACTTTATTTAAAATATAATTCCCCAATTCTCTCCATCCCTCCTTTCTGCTTTATTTTTCTTCATATTACCTATCACCATCTATTACTAGACAATACATTTCACATGATTTTATTATATGTCCCTCCCAGTGCATATATCAATGCCTGGCATAGTGGAGGTGCTCAGGAAATATTTCCTAAATGAATGAAAACAGCCATACTTTTATGCACTGATTATTATATGCAGTTATACATCAGAACAACACATATTTGCTCAATAAATGTTACCTTCATTCTTTCCCTTTCATTTTTCAAGGCATAGCATATGGAGTTGCACACAGCATTCTGAAATCAAGTTTAACATAGTTTTTATGCAGAAAAGTCATCATTACTTAACATGTGACTATAGAACTGTACTGCACTAGTGTTTTCAGAAAGCATTCTTCCATTTTTCTGTCCACTCATTTAGGCTTATGAGATCTTCCTGCAATGTATTTATCTGTTTGAGATTGTATTACTTAGAAGGTATTAGTTAATACATTTACAAAAATGTTAGACCAGTTGTAGTAACAGTTTGCAGACACTTAGACTTAAATTTTTTTTCCATCTAGAAAATGTCTATTCCAAATTTTTATTTCAATTCCATGAATTATTTTTCTAACACCTTTTGGGGGAGAAAAGCTTGTCAAAAACTTTTTTTCTGATGGAATCCAAGTACTTTAGTAATGATTATTTTCTGATTTAAACAATATATGTATACTTAGAAAATACTGTTTTGGGTACAAAGTTATTTCTATGCATATAAAAGACACACATATACATTCAAGGGGGTAAATTATTCAGATATGCTACATTCTTATTTATGTTTTATCTACCTAATCTATCAAAGACTATTAGAAGTATATTAGTGACTACTAGTCACTCATCATCATTGTAATTCTATCATTTTCTGTCTGTATCTCTATGTTTTTGTTTTGTTTTGTCTATGTTAATCCTCTAATTTGATGTAACAAGATTTGGGACCTTTAAAGTTTATTATGGATTTTGTCTTTCATCAACAACAAAAATATATTTTATATATATATATATATATATATATATATATAATTGAATGAAAGATTCTTTAAATTCTATAGTGCTTTACAATTTTTAAAAGTTTCACACACATGATATCATATGATCCCATAATAACCCCTTTCCCCCTACCCTATATTTCTTCTACATATTTTAAAATTGTTTTGCTCTCACTTTTTACATGAAATTTTAATTGTAACCTCTATTTTCTTTTTGTTTGCCATTTAATTTTTAATCTTTCTTGTGATTTCTAGTCATTTACTCATTCACTGATTGATACAACACATATTTATTGAGCTCCCTGACAATACAGGCATGAGCACGACAGCCATGGTCCTTTCTTATGTAGCTTATATTCTAGTGCAGAGAATTGGGCAATAAACAAAATAATTCTAATAGTATTGTAAGTGCTATGAAGAAAATAAAATAGAATTATGTGCTAGCATGACAGGCAGCATGATAAGGTAAAAGTCTTATCTTTTATCCTTTTACTCCTTCTTATCTTTTAGTTAACGGAGGGGAATATTTTTGTCCTTCAATAAAGGGATTTAAAACACATTTATCAAAATAGCTGATATGTGTGATCTTACATCAGTTTTCTTATTTTAGGTTTTCTGGAGTCTCTTGCTTCCTTTTAGTTTTTGTTCTCTTCATTCCTATGGATAATATCTTTTTGGTTTTTTCTCCAATGATATGGAAGATGTTATTGTTCTGTTTTATGTAAGTGGTTATTTTATAGTCGCTAAAAACATTCTATAGTCTAAATTTTGCCTGTCAAATCCAAGAATTGTATCCTTTCCCCCTTTGTAACATGTAAAATGTAATCTTCCACACTCCTTCTTACTTATAGTCTTTGTCAATATAATCTTAAAAGTTAGATTTTATTGGGCTTCCCTGGTGGCGCAGTGGTTGAGAGTCTGCCTGCCGATGCAGGGGACACAGGTTCGTGCACCGGTCCGGGAAGGTCCCACATGCCGCGGAGCGGCTGGGCCCGTGAGCCATGGCCGCTGAGCCTGCGCGTCTGGAGCCTGTGCTCCGCAACGGGAGAGGCCACAACAGTGAGAGGCCCGTGTACCGCAAAAAAAAAAAAAAAAAGTTAGGTTTTATTAATTATATTAAATAACTGTTCTTAATCTGGTTTTATGTCTATAGCAATTACAGTGATTTATCTCCATATTTAACTGCTTTTCATGCTTACTATCAGTCTTTATACAATGATTTTATCTTCCTGAATTTCTTAATTATGATGTTAAACATCTCTAGATTACTTTAAGAATGGCTTGAATATAGGTTTAAGCTCTTGCATATTTAACACTGGTTTTCTGTTGTTTTTACATATGAACAGTAATTTTACTGGCTATAAAATTCTTATGTCACAATTTTTGTTTTGCTCAAAACTACATATCACTCCACTGTCTTCTGAGTAGGTAACTTGTTTTTTCTGTTTCATTCTTTAGTTTACTTTCCTTTGAAATTTAAAAATTTATCATATATAGCATAGTATGTGGGTCTCAAGACTCATTCTTTTTCAAAGTTAGTAGTAGTTTAGATCTCAGTTCTCTTCCCTCTGTACTCTATTTGTCATTTGTTCTCTTTTAAAATTTTGCCATTACATTTTTCAGTTACTTGATAATACCTTTTAAAGGGTCAAAGAAACCTGAAGTCAAGAACTTACCTTAAATTTTCCTGGGTTGGTAGTGTCCTCAGGCTCAGGCAGAAGCAAACATAAATCCTTTCTAGGGAATCCCTTTTCGTCAAGCCTAAAAGATTCTTATAGATACAATTCCAAGGAATATTAGTTCTTCAGTCAGAAATCATAAAATACAGAAGGAAACAAGGCTGGATGAGTGAGAGTTAACAAAAAATAGAAGAATCAGATCTACAGAGGTCTCAGATATCGGTATATCTCATACAATACAAAATAATTATGTTTACTGTATTTAAAAAATAAGCAGGCTTGAAAATATAAGAATCAAGAGACTTTTTAAAAAGATCTAGCATATTTGGAAAAGAACACAATGAGACATTAGGAATTAAAAATAGTCATTCAATGCACAGGTTGACATTTAGCATATTAGACACAAATGAAGAGATTTTTATGGGTTAAAAGATCTAAAGGAGTTACTCAAAATGTAACACAGAGATACAGAAATGCAAATTGTAGCATGGAGGATGCTAATATTATATATATTATAATAAAATAATAGCTATTAGTATAATAACTAATATTATAATATAATGAAATGTGGAGGTCTAACATGCATCTTAACTGGAATTCCAGAAGCAGAGGGGTCAAAATCAGAGAATGGGGCAAAGACAGTATTTGAAAAGATAGGAGCTAATAACTCTCCAAAACTGGTGAAAGACATCAATCTTCAGATTTAGGAAGCCCCCCAAAATTCCAAAAAGAATGAATAGAAATCCACATTAGACATATCATAGCGAATGTACACAACACCAAAGACAGCTAAGATATCTTGAAAGATTGCCTCAAAGGAAAGTAGACTTAAAGCTGACTTGTCAATAACAACAGTGGAGCCAGAAGGCAGTGAAATAATATCTTCAAAGTGGTGAGAAAATATAATCGTCAATCTAGAGTTCCATATTCAGCAAAATTTTAAGAATAAGGGTAAATAAAGTTATTTTCAGATATATAGAACCTGGAAGAATATACACCAAGAGACCCTCTCTAAAAGAAATTCTAAATGATATACTCAGGCAAAAAGAAAATGATCCCAGATGGAAGACCTGAGCTTCAAAACGATTGATGAACTAAGAAAGTGGTTCATATGAGAATAAATCTAAGCTAAAGTTGATTTATAAAACAAAAATAGTAATGGCTTATAGCAAATAACTTAGGAAGGAAGTAGCTGAAATTAAAGCATTCTAAGGTCCTTGTTTTATGTAGGAAGATGGTAAAATCACTGGCATTTATTCTCTATTAAGTGCATGTTAACATTTCTAGGGTAATCACTAAAAAGAAATAGCATAATTTCTAAATATAGTGGAGATTTTAAAAGGAATAAAGACATTCAGTCAACCCAAAAGAAAGGAAAAGAATAGAAAAAGAAAGAGAAGCACACATAAGATGGCAGAATAATTGCAGATATATCAGTCACTATAATATGTGTAAACTAACAGAATCCTCCTGTTAAAAAGTTTATTAGATTGATTGGAAAGATAAACTAGCTTAAAAGAACTCTAAAAACAGTATTGTGATTTATATGAAACCCGTGTAGATTCTAAGGGTAGAGAAAGGTTTCAAGAAAAAAGATGACACAACTACAAATATAGTCAGAATAAACATTAAGGCAAAAGGTATTACCAAAGATAGAGGTCACTAGGTCATGGTAAAAGGTTCATTTCACAAGGAAAATATGACCGTTGTAAAGTTGCATGCCCTTAACAACATAGATTAAAATTATGTAAAGTAAAAATGGGAAAGGAACACAAGCACAAGAATAAAAAGAAAAATCTGTCACTGGAGTTGAAGATTGCAATATACTTCTCTTAGTAATTGTTTTATCAAATAGCCCAGGGATCAGCAAACTTCTTCTTAAAAAGTACCATATAGTAAATATTTTAAGGTTTGCAGGGCACATATTTTCTCTGTCATATATTTCTCTTTGCATTATTCTTAGTTCACTGGGCTGTACAACAATAGGCTGTGGGTCAGATTTGGCTGATGGGCTACAGTGTGCTGACCTTGAAATAGACAGTAACAGTCAAGAAGAGGGTAAATGATTTGAGCAACAGAATTAACAAGGTTGATATTGACCACAAAGATGTATATAATAAACATTCTTCTCAAGGATGCATGGAACATTCATGAATATACTTTTAGAAATAATTTGGCCTTTCTTCATAAATTGAGCATGTGATTCCTTCATGACCTAGCAATTCCACTCCTAGGCATATATCCTAATGCACTAGTGGACATGTAGAAGAATGATCACAGTAGCACTATTCATGATAGTAGGAACAGGAAACAATACAAATATCCATCATCCACAGAGTGAATAAATAAATAGTGCCTATTCATAAATGGAATACTGAAAGGAAGGGAAAATGGATTTAAAAGTTCTTCACGTGGCAATATGGATGAATCTTAACATGGTATTAAGGGTATAAAGCAAGCCACAGAAGAATAAATACAACTATACGAAATTCGAAACATGCCAAGCTATACAGTATATTGCTTAGAGCTATAAATATTTGTGATACAACTATACAGAAAAGCAAATCAAGGCTATACACAAATTCAGACTATCGTTATATAGAAAACCCTAAAGATGCTACCAAAAACTGTTAGAAATAATAAATGAATTCAGTAGAATTGCTGGATACAAAATCAACCAGACAATGGAATATTACTCAGCCATAAAAAGCAATGAAACAATGCCATTTGCAGCAACATGGATGGACCTAGAGATTATCATACTAAGTGAAGGAAGACAAAGAAAGACAAATATATTACATTGCTTATATGTGGAATCTAAAAATTGATACAGATGAACTTATTTAGGGGCTTCCCTGGTGGTCCAGTGGTGAAGAATCTGCCTTACAATGCAGGGGACGTGGGTTAGATCCCTGGTCAGGGAACTAAGATCCCACATGCCACGGGGCAACTAAGCCCGTGCACCACAACTACTGATCTCGCGCGCCTCAACTAGAGAGCCTGCGTGCCACAAACTACAGAGCCCACACACTCTGGAACCTGCACGCCACAACTACAGAGGCCACACGCTCTGGAACCCACGTGCCACAACTACAGAGTCCATGTGCTCTGGAACCTGTGCACCACAACTAGAGAAGAGAAAACCCACATGCCACAACTAGAGAGAACCCCGCGCACCACAACCAAGAGCCTACGTGCCGCAACGAAAGATCTGGCATGCCTCAATGAAGATCCTGTGTGCCGCAACTAAGACCCGACGCAGCCAAAAATAAATTAAATAAATAAATAAATAATCTTTAAAAAGAATGAACTTATTTATAAAACAGAAATAGACTCACAGACATAGAAAACAAACTTATGGTTACCAAAGGGAAAAGGAGGGGAGGGATACATTAGGAGTTTGGGATTAAAATAGTGTGTACACTATTATATATAAAATAGATAACCAAGAAGGACCTGTATAGCACATGGAACTATACTCAATGTGTATAATAACCTATAATAGAAAAGAATCTGAAAAAGGATAGATACATATGTATAACTGAATCACTTTGCTGTACACCTGAAACTAACACAACATTGTAAATCAACTATATTTCAATAAAATTAAAACAAAAAATCAGTTGCACTTCTATACACAACAATAAACTATCTGAAAAAAGAAAATTTAAAAATCCCATTTACAGTAGCATCAAACAATAACATACTTAGGAGTAAATTTAACCAAGGAGGTAGAGGATCTGTACACTGAAAACTATAGGACATTGATGAAAGAAAGAAGACACAAATTAATGGAAAGATATCCCCTGTTCATGATTAGAAGACTTAACATTGTTAAGATGTCCATACTACCCAAAGCTATCTATAGGTTCAGTACAATCCCTATCAAAATTCCAATGGAATTTTTCACAGAAATGGAAAAAACAATCTTAAAATTCATTTGGAACCACAAAAGACCTCATATAGCCAAAGCAATCTTGAGAAAGAAGAATAAAGCTGGAAGTACCAAACTTCCTGATTTCAAACTATGTTATGAAGCTATGGTAGTCAAAGTGTGGTACTGGCATTAAAAACTGACACATAGTCCAATGGAACAGAATCAAGAACTCAGAAATAAACCCAGGCTCACATGGTCAACTAGTATTTGACAGGGAAGCCAAGAAAATGCGATAGGGAAAAGATAGTCTCTTCAATAAATGGTTCTGGGAAAACTGGATATTCACATGCAGAGAATGAAATTGGACCCTTATCTTACACTGCTTACAAAAATTAAGTAAAAATAGATTAAAGACTTAAATGTAAAACCTGAAACCATAGAACTCCTAAAGGAAAACATAAGCAGTAAGCTCCTTGACATTGGTCTTGGCGATGTTTTGAATATGATGCCAAAAGCAAAAATAAACAAGTGGGACTACACCAGACTAAAAAGCTTTTGCACAGCAAAGGAAGCCATCAACAAAATGAGAAGGTAACCTACAGAGTGGGAGAAAGTATTTGCAAACCATATATCTGATAAGTGGTTAACATCCAAAATATATAAAGAACTCATACAACTCAATAGCACAAAATCAAACAATAGATTAAAAAATGGGCAGAGGACCTGAATAGACATTTTGTCAAAGAAGGCATACAAGTAGCCAACAGGCACGTGGAAGGGTGATCACTAATCATCAGGGAAATGCAGATCAAAACCACAATGAGATATCACCTCATACCTTTATAATAGCTGTCATCAGAAAGACAAGATATAACAAGTGTTGGTGAGGATGTGGAAAGAAGGGAACCCACTGTTGGTAGGAATGTAAATTGGTGCAGCTGTTATGGAAAACAATATGGAGGTTTCTTTAAAAATTAGAACTAGGGCTTCCTTGGTGGCACAGTAGTTAAGAATATGCCTGCCAATGCAGGGGACATGGGTTCGATCCCTGGTCCAGGAAGATCCCACATGCCACGGAGCAACGAAGCCCGTGTGCCACAACTACTAAACCTGCACTCTAGAGCCTGCGAGCCACAACTACTGAGCCTGCGTGCCACAACTACTGAAGCCCATGCGCCTAGAGCCCGTGCTCTGCAACAAGAGGAGCCACAACAATGAGAAGCCCGCGCACCGCAACGAAGAGTAGCCCTGACTCGCCGCAACTAAAAAGAAAACCCGCTCTCAGCAATGAAGACCCAATGCAGCCATAAATAAATAAATAAACATATACATATATATATAGAACTACCACGTGATCCAGCAATCCCACTTCCGGGTATATACCTGAAGGAAGTGAGATCACTATTGAAGACATATTTGCACCCCTATGTTCACTGTAGCATTGTTTACAATAGCCAAGATATGGAAACAACCCAAGTGTCTATTGACGGAGGAATAAAGAAAATATGATTTTTATAAATATAAATACACACACACAGTTGATTCTTGAACAGCATGGGGTTTAGGGAAGCTGACCCACTGCACAGTCAAAAATCTGCCTGTAACCTGTAGCTGGCCTTCAGTGTATGTGGGTCCTCAGTATTCATGATTCAACCAACCTTGGATCTTGTAGTACTGCAGTATTTACTATTGAAAAAAATCTGTGTATTAATGGACGCATGCAGTTCAAACCCATGTTGCTCAAGCGTCAACTGTGTGTATGATGGAATATTAGTCATAAAAAAGAAGGCAATCCTGCCATTTGCAACAACATGGCTGAAACTTGAGGACATTATAGTAAGTGAAATAAGTCAGAAACATACTGTATGATCTCTCATATATGTGGAGTCTAAAAAAACTGAACTGAAACAGAGTAGATTGGTGGTTGCCAGGGGGTGGCAGAAGTAGGGAGATGTTGGCCAGAGGTACAGACTTCCAGTTAGAAGATGAATAAGTTTTGGAGCTCTAACCTGTAGTATGGTGACTAAAGTTAATACAATGCAATATTGTATTACAATATTGTATTGTATATACAATATTGTATTGTATACTTGAACGTTACTAAGAGAGTAGATCTTAAATGTTGTCAACACATACACACAGAAACACAGTAACAATGTGAGGTGATTAAGGTGTAAGTGACCTTTTTCTAGTAATCATTTCACAATATATATTTATACCAAATCATCACATTGTATACCTTAAACTTATATAATGTTTTATGTCAATTATATTTCAATATAGCTGGAAAAATAGGAACAGCATTTACTTCCTAGTGAGGGAAGGAAGGGAATTGTGGGGGGCGGGCGGGCAAGAGGGATGCAGAGTAAACTTCAGAGTTCCTAGTAATGTTCTGTTCCTTAAACTGAGGGGTAAAATAGAGGTGTTTGTTGTATTTTATCCTTTGTGCTTTACACATATTTTTAATATATTATCTCCTCATTGTTTGAGAAATGAAATAAAATACACAGTAGGGATGGAGTAAGGAAGTGTGGAAACAACAAGGATGGAGACTTTTTCCAGGCATTTTACCACACAGAAGAACAGAGCAATAGAACAGTAGGAGGAGAGAGATACGAATAAAAACTTTCTTTAAAAAAAGTAGATGTTATACCATATTGGATACTAATAGGAGTGGTAAAGAGGTAAAAGTCATAATGAGGACAAAGAAGGGGTAATTTCAAGAACAAAGTTCTTAAGAAGTGAGTGATGCAGTGTACAAATGAATGGTTTGGTGTTAGGGACAGTTCATCCCATTTAATGCGGGGTGGGGGAAATTATATGGTGCAGTTGCAAGTAGGTTGGTAGATTTATTGGTGGGAAGGGAGGATGATCTCTAGAGATTTTTGGCCATAAATTTAAAATGAAACTAGTCAGCATGATCCTGTGCTTTCCTCCAACCCACATCCAGCTACTCAAGTGCATGCAGGTTTGCAGTTGGCATAAAATTGGGTTTAACTGGGCTTGAGGTTTTTCTAGATAAAAACTAGGTAGGAACAAACAAGGCAATGGAAGGTGTGTACAATGAAATAATTACAGTGATGAAACAGAATCCATGCTGGATAAAGAAGCAAAAGATACAATGATATCATGGACAATGAAAAAGTGGCTTGGCTATCTTTGTGGGTCACTGAATTGCCAGGTTACAGCTTCTAGAGTGTGTGAAGTAGATTGTTAGGAGGTGGTAGTGAACGTGTGCGATGCATGAAATAGAGTTCTGGAATTAGAATTTTTATTATTAATCTCAAGGTCTAAGATGACCATGGAAGTACACGGCTGCTGTGGTTGAACAAAAAGGATTTTAGAGGTCATGGAACTGAAAGGATGGAGTATTGAATGGGTTGTGTATTCATGGTTTTCAATCCTGGCTGCACGTAATCGGAGGAGCTTTCAAAGACTATCGATCAATGCCCAGGCCCTTCCCCAGAACAGTTAAATCAGGATCTCTATGTGTAGTTTCCAGGGAGCTGCTATTTCTTAAGAACTCCCCATGTGATTACAATGTGCATTCAGGGTTGAGAACCACGAGTCTACATAAATGTTGGCATCGCCAAGAAAGATCATAAGAGAAATGGTAGAGAAAAGTATGGTTAGCTGGGGGAGTACAGGAGGAAGGAGGGATGATTCAGAGGATCACAGTCTCCTTGAAAGGCACTTAGCTCAAGTCATTTCTTATAGTGTGTGCACTCAATAAACGGTTTCTACTATTATTTTTGTTGTTATTATTATTATCATTATTATTGACAGTAGCAACAGCAGTAGTATTATCCAGGGAGAAGAGTCCAGATCTTTTATTAAATTCTCAAAGGGTCTTTACAAAAGGTTAAAAATCACTAGTTTTAGATGATCATCAAGAAGGGTTCCTAATAGAGTTTGGGGAAAAAAACCCCTAGGAGCTGGCAGTATTCTTAATTGACCTTCCAGAGTAATACTAAAGCAAGAAGGAGCTCCATCCCACCATTGCCTGACTTGGCAGTCCGCAGGCATCAGAAGCCAGCTGGTCGGGAGTTGGATGCAACTCCCTGCCCTGGGAGCCAAATAATTGCCTAATAGACCTTATTTTCTCTCGTTAAACCTAAAGGCTAAGACAAGCTGATGAGTGTTGCCCCACTAATAGGAACCTAAAAGCCTTAGTTGTGTTTCAGCGTTCCTGTCGCAGAGTTGGGAGTGAGGAGAGGAGACAGACATTAAACATACAACACTAGTATTTTATGTTTTCAAATTGCTTTACGTGCATCTTTTACAGTCTTGCCCCTTCCTCCACAAAGGGAGAGTGTTATCAGTCAGGGTGAGCAGTACTATTTAAAGCTAATGTAGGGACTTCCCTGGCGGTCCAGTGGTTAGGACTTCACCTTCCAGTGCAGGGGGTGAGGGTTCAGTCCCTGGTCAGGGAGCTAAGATCCCACATGCCTCACAGCCAAAAAACTAAAACATAACACAGAAGCAGTATTGTAACAAATTCAAGAAAGACTTTAAAAAAAATGGTCCACATCAAAAAAATCTTTAAAAATAAATAAATAAAGCTAATGTGTACTTGTAAGTACTTAGTGACTCATCAAGATGTAGTCTCACTAAAGAATGCAAAGAATACTAGGTACAAACTAACAGTGTAACGTAAATAATCTTATTTTTGTGTTATTGCACACAAAAGCATGTTTTCATGTAGATTCACTGGCTCACCAGGAAAGCTGGCAGGCAAGCACCTTACAAAAGATAATGTCAAAGAAAGAATTGGGAAACATTCCCAACTGGAACATTCCAGGTTAGTTCTATTCTAGTTTGAAGAAGAATGAGATACATCTGTCCCTCTATATCCAACCAGATTTTAGCTTGCTATAAAGAGACATAACCTCCTATGTTTTATTCCCAATCCTCTCTGTCCTCCATGATAGTTCTTATCAGCTTGTGTTACAAGTAAATAAAAGAGCTAATCTAAAAACCTATCACCTGATAGAGGAAGACATACAGTTTTCTCCATGGCCGTCTATAAAGCAAAAGTAGTGATGACAAGGCTGGATAATGATCCTTTCCAGTAAAGAATGTCATTCCTGTACAGCGTCTCTGTTGGGTATGTTAGGTAAGCAAAGACAGTAGAATAACCAAAGTTTGTTTTATAAATCAGTCATCTTTTAAGTACTTCAGCTGTGTTTCTGTCCTTATTTCACACCTGAAATTGCCAACTTTTCATTGACTAATTGTGTGACACTGACCTAGCTCTGTGAGCTCCAGTTCTCACTCTGTAAAATGAGGGTAACTCTCTCTCTCTCTGGCTTCTTCACAGGGTTGCTATTAAAAGCAAATGAGGTTATGGATGTGGAATACTTTATAAATTAGAAATTGCTACATGTAATGGTTTTTGTCTTCATTATCATTCAGGTTCTGTACTTCTAGTCTAAAAGATGGACCTTAATTTATTTTGATAAGCATGACCAAGACCTAGACAGGTTTAAAACATGATATGGCATTACCAATATGGGCATAAGAATAGGACGTTTAAAAGTTTTTATTGTGAGCCATCAAAAATTTAGAAGGCTTTATTAAGGTCTAAAAGAAAAATAGTATTGCTTTCTGATAACCTGTGGGCATTTTTCTGATGGTGCTCAGTAAAATATAGTAAAGCAAATCAAGTTGCCTTTTGACTTTTTGGACTGCTATTATGTGAATATTTTATTGAGAAGAAAGTTCACTATCTGAAGAAAGCTATTATTACCCTAGGGAAAAAAAATATAAAGAGTACATCTCTCATTCAATACATATTCTTCAGAAATCTTGGTCACTGGAAGTCCATTGTTGTGTCTTTTAGCCTCCTTGAGAAATTCTTTTTTTCCCCCATTCAACAAATATTTCCTAAGCACCTGTTCTTTGCCAGGCATGGTTCTCAGGGTTGGAGATAGAATACAATTATGAACAAGATAGACACGGTCCATTTCCTCCCAGAGCTCTCAGTCTCTGAGGTATAAAGGCAGTTCCAAAACCCTATTGCAGTCTGTTCTGTGACAGTGAAAGGTGGGGACACCCACATCTGTGCCAAGTGGAGAATCTCACCATTTCTCACATATGACTATGTTTAAGATGGCCCATCCCATACTGCCAGCCCTTCAAACAGCAGTCTGGATGCACACATTTCAAAACCTATTTAGTGAACCTACTTTGCAGCAACTAAATAAAGTCTCCTTGCCACTTTAAGAAAAACACAAGATGCCATATTAAGGCCCCTGCTTTTAAGGTTGAGCACTTGACTGCAAAATTTGTAAAAGGTCAGTTGCTTCAGCATGTAGGTATCCCTGTCAGGGCCCACACTTGTCTATTCTTGGCCCGATCAATTGCTTAGTGGGTGCTTCTAGAACTAAAATGATTGCTTATAATCTGGCAGATTCTTCTGTGAGGAATGGTAAACCTTATTTTAAAATGAAAGATTCTCAGAACTTAGAGTACTTTTCTACTGATTCCTTCTAGAGCTTTATGTACATCTGTACACCCCTGTTTCATTCAACCAGTCTCTGCATGGATTGGCAATTAAGAGTCCTATTCTTGTTCTTACACTTAGAGAATAAATGAAAGGAGAGCAAGTAAACTGCCTATAGTTGTGATATTTAATATAACCTAACGTTTTATTGTGCCATATATTTCAGTTGAGTTTAAACCTGTTCACGAACATGGGACTAGTAGGCTGGAGATAACCTTAAGAGCGTATAGAAAGGAAGGAAGATTTATTACAACTTGGTTGCTGTATTTTCTGCAGTAAGGATTTCTTACCACCTCGGGATTCTCAGATAAAATCTTTTCCATCTAGGAAAAAAAGTTCCAGCTTTGGGGCCAGACTGACCTAGGTTACAATCCCACTTCCACAATTTACTGAATTGACATTACTTGAACAGCTAACATGCTCCAGGCTCAGTAATGTAAATTCTGTAATCCCCCCAAACCATTCCTACCTCCAATCTCAAAAATTAGCAGGGCGTCTCTCCCTCCCTCACACATAATATTTTATAAGTTTAACATAGAGCTTTGCTAACAAGAATAAACTGAGATACTAATTCTTGGTTTATGACAAAAGCATCCTTTCCTGCTTGCCCGTGGGAGGGAGTAAATGCTTTCATGTAATGACATGAATCCTTATCCTAAATTCATAGCCTCCATCCACTTGACTGAATAAAAATGTGTGGCTGGGGACTTCCCTGTTGGCACACTGGGTAAGAATCAGCCTGCCGGTGCAGGGGACATGGGTTCAAGCCCTGGTGCGGGAAGATCCCACATGCCATGGAGCAACTAAGCCTGTGTGCCACAACTACTGAGCTTGCGCTCTAGAGCCCGTGCGCCACAACTACTGAAGCCCGCGTGCCTAGAGCCCATGCTCTGCAACAAGAGAAGACACTGCAATGAGAAGCCTGTGCACCGCAACAAAGAGTAGCCCCTGCTCGCCACAACTAGAGAAAAGCCCTCACACAGCAATGAAGACCCAACGCAGCCAAAAATTTTAAAAAAAAATAAATCTTTAAAAATAACCCATGTGGCTGAAGTTGCTTTGGTGACCACTCTGGTTCCTTGTCCTCCTTCCTCTTAACAAGAGGCTGGCATAACCTCCCCACACATTCATTATGTGGTCACCTGCAGATACGATTCCTGCAGAATCTTCATGTGAATCTCAAGGTGTGGGAACCGGTTGATGAGAGGGCACAAATTATGCGCCGTGCAGATTTTTGCCTTCAGTAAGCTCCATGCCACAGTCCTACCATTTCTCCTGTCAAGGTGCAGCTCAAGGTTTAAATTTCACTCGTCATTTAGGACCTGATTCTTTTAAAGTGGTTTGCCTAACTATGCTTCTATCAATAACTTTTAATGTGTCTTGTTAATACCTCTTCTTAGAGGAGCCTAGGGGCATTTTACAATACTGACTTCTGGTGGTAATTCCTTCCCCGATTTCACTCTGCCACAGCTATCATTAATTGATGCTCAGGTCAGAATGACAGCTTTTCTTTTGGTGTGACTCCACCTAGCAAGTGACTGTCTGAATTTTTTTTTCTTTTTATATTTTTCCTATTTTAGTTCAGGCTGTAAGTTCCCAGTAAAGTTAGAGTATACGAATGCAAGGCTAAATCATAAGTAGGTAAAATTTTTCTCAGGCATCTACCCTCCACAGATTTCTGATCCCTACTCCCCCAAAGTCATGTAAGATGCTAGTGATCCAACTAATATGAAAAACTCAAAACTCACATCCACACCAAGTATTAAGGACCCTTTAATTTGCTACTTACAGCCCATATGCTTCTAAAAAGATTTTCAATTTGCACTACATAATGCTTAATTTGTCAATTTGTTATCTTTCTACGATTTATATTGTAAAACATTGAGAAGCACAGATGATTTCTGTGTACTACAAAGGAATGCCCATCATAGGTAGATTTTCAGGCTTCTGCAGTTGAGGACCTTTACAGTGCTGCTGTTAAACCACACTGTGTGGATAGCTAATTTCATTAAGCCTGATTTCTGCTGGTGTGCCTTACTTTTAATAGTGAAATACTCCTGAAACATTTTACGTAAATTATTGGAGAATGGACTTCTACAACTGCCTCTACACACGTGGCTGTTGGGCACATGAAATATGGATTGTGTTGAATCTGAATTGTATGCTGTTAAGTGTAACATACATACTGGATTTCACAGACATAGTCTGGAAAAAGGAATCGAAATTTTCTCATTAATTTTTTTATATTGTTTTTCGAACTGACATTTTAGATATATTGGGTTAAGTAAAATATATTGTTAAAAATTAATTGTACCTGTTTCCTTTTCCTTTTTTACCGGGGCAAGCGGAAATTTTTAAATTACATGTAATGGCTCTCATTAATTTCTGTTTAACAGGACTGATCTAAAAAGATCCTCTAATCCAACCCCTTCATTTTAGAGATAAGAAAATCAAATAGAATTCATAGAAATTAAGTGACTTGCTTTTTTTAAGTCACAAAGCATCTTATTATAGTAGTAAGTAGTAAAGCGACCAGTGCCCTTCTCAGTGAGACCAGCTCTTTGTGACTCTTATACTCTTTTATAGGAGGAAGTGTCTATCCTTAGAAGTCTTCACTGAACCCTTTAGTTAGAGCAAAGAAACTGAAAACAGTATGGCGGTTCTTTAAAAATAGAACTACCCTATTATCCAGCAATCCCACTTCTGGGTATTTATCTAAAGGGAATGAAAGCACTAGCTCAAAAAGTTATATGTACCCCCATGTTTATTGTGGGATTACTTATAGTCGCCAAGAAAGGGAAGCAACAACCTAAGTGTCCATCAATGGATGAATGGATAAAAAAAAGTGAGACATACATATGTATTTTATATATATGTGTGTATTTATATATATATAAAATATTATATATAATGTTATATATATGAATATTTCAGTCATAAAAGAGGAGGAAATTTTGCCATTTGTGACAGCATGGATGGACCTTGAGGGTGTTATGCTAAGGGAAATAAGTCAGGCAGAGAAAGACAAATACCATATGATTTCACTTATATGTGGAATCTAAAAAAACAAACAGACAAACAAAAAAAACATATTGGTGGTTGCCAGAGGTGGAGGTTGCTGGGAGTATGGTCAAAAGATGCAAACTTCATGTTATAAAATAAATAAGTCCTGGGGATGTAACGTACAGCATGGTGACTATAGTTAACAATACTCTATTGTATATTTGAAACTTGCCAAGAGAGTAGATCTTATCCCAAGAAAAAAATTATTTTTGCAACTGTGTGATAATGGTAATGGACTTATTGCGGTGATCTTTTTGCAATATATACAAATAATTCTTTTGTTGTATACCTGAAACTAATATAATATTATAGGTTCATTATATCTCAACTTTTTAAAACGGCACTAGACATGCCAATATCCTTCTTATCTTACTGGTCACTACTTATTTGTCTACTGGCCTATTCTCAAAAGAAAAAACAAAACAAAACAAAAAAACAAGCTCACTCAAATAGGAGGGTTCTTTTAAATTAGCCTTTCAAAATCATGGTAAAATTTTGATAATCTTTGGTTATGCTTTGGTAACTATACCAGATACCATCATAACACTGAATTAGATTTTAAAATTTGATATGTATTGAGAGTTAGAATATTGCAACAAATAATTTTCAATAATAATTGTTCCCAAATTTCAAATATTTTAACATTTAAGAATAGCAATTGAGTCACGTAAGTTTAAACGTTTTTCACTTTAAAATACTTCATCATAGGTGTAGTCAGCATTCATTATCTTACTCCTCTTTGTGCCCATTACCCATCCCATTTCTTTTCATTGCCTGCTGTTCCATTCTTGCAACCAACACTTCCCATAGTTGGTTTTCTTGTGTTTTGCCCAATTTCCCCTCTGTACTATTGCGTTGGCCAAAAAGTTGTTTGGGTTTTTCCATAAGATGTTACGGAAAACCTCAAACGAACTTTTTGGCCAACCCAATATCCTCACCAGAGCAGCACCATGGCTGTTTATTCTCCACTCTGTCTGTTGCCCAGCATTGTGCCAGACACACTATAGGGACCCAAATATTTTTTAAATAGATGAATGCAGTTGATCTTCTGATTCCTAAATCATTTCTTTTCCTCTGTATTATACTGCCTTTGTCATTTTTATAATTAGAATGCACATTTTTTAACTCCAGAAATGAAGGTCCTTATTTATACCCATGTGGCCAAATTTCTTAAAGCCATTTGGTTTCTACATTAGATGTCTTAAGCTGAGTGCAGTTTAGGGAATCCTTTCTAATTACAGGAAGGTACTTCTTTCCTTCAATGCTGTGATCTGACCTGTGACAAATCTGTACTATACACTATGTAACTGGCTAACAAGTCAATTGCAAACCAACTGAATGTACAAATCTTAGTGCTGTTGCTGAAATCTCTTCTCAGTAGTCACCATGATCTCCAAGTTTGTTTCAAACTTTGCAAGCATCAAGTGTCAATCAAATCTGAAGATGAAACACTAATGAATGTTGAATTCTCATGCTTTAGGTGTACTTCCTTTTTAGATTTTTTTGTTCTCTGCTATTTTTACAGTACTGTTTCATTTAAATTTCCTACATGCTAACTTCGTTTGTGCGATTGTAATAAAATTGCAGTATATACATGTTTAAATAAATAAATAATAATTTTTTAAAAAAGCCATTTGGTTTTCTTACATGTAGTTTCAGAATTCTTAAAGTGTTTTTAGTTGGTAATCATCTTTTGATGTATTTGAGCCAATATGAATTAAGCCAATGAGGAATTTTTTAACTTATTACTAAATGAGGAAGAGAATTCTGGAAAGTTTCAGGCACCACTGGAAGCTCTTTAGATCCAATAATATATTATCTGATATATAACTTTTAATGATTATTTTTAACATTTGTTAATATTATTATTAATTGACACCTCTTTCAGGTTGACAAGTCTCTGTGTTATTTATGGAGTTATATATGGAGTCACTATTCCTACCTTATGGTCAGTCTGTTTTTCAGTTTGCCATCTCAAGATAAAGTGACATATTACTTTTCCAAAAAGAGAATATATTTTGGCAATTGTTAATTCATTCCCGTGAATTTGGTCTTTGGGTTCAATGTGTGGTTTCACTCCAGGAAGTCTCTAGTTCCTACATCAGCAGTTGGTCTAGTATCTAAAATGTTCGCAGGTTAGTTAAAATTATACTCAGTACCAAATATAGTACTTCCATCAAGGAAGGCAAAGTCAAGTGACATTTCTGATGGTCTCAAAAATGACCATAGAGGATATGCTGTATAAAGGTTACTATTACTGAAATGCTTGCTAGAAGTTATTTCTCTGAGCATTGTTACAGGAAGGGAAAGGGAGAAATTGGTGAAATCTTGACTGGAATGCTGCCTTGTTTCTACCACTTGGGTTTGGCAGCCAGGAAATCATTATAAAAATTGTTATTGGCCTTAAAAGACTAAAAATAGAACTACCATATGACCCAGCAATCCCGCTACTGGGCATATACCCTGAGAAAACCATAATTCAAAAAGAGTCATGTACCAAAATGTTCATTGCAGCTCTATTTACAATAACCAGGACATGGAAGCAACCTAAGTGTCCATCGACAGATGAATGGATAAAGAAGATGTGGCACATATATACAATGGAATATTACTCAGCAATAAAAAGGAACGAAACTGAGTTATTCGTAGTGAGGTGGATGGACCTAGAGACTGTCATACAGAGTTAAGTAACTCAGAAAGAGAAAAACAAATACCGTATGCTAACACATATATATGGAATCTAAAAAAACAAAGACAAAAAAATGGTCAGAAGAACGTAGGGGCAAGATGGGAATAAAGATGCAGACCTACTAGAGAATGGACTTGAGGATATGGGGAGGGGGAAGGGTAAGCTGGGACAAAGTGAGAGAGTGTCAATGGACATATATACACTACCAAACGTAGGGTGCATAGCTAGTGGGAAGCAGCCGCATGGCACAGGGAGATCAGCTAGGTGGTTTGTGACCACTTAGAGGGGCAGGATAGGGAGGGTGAGAGGGAGGGAGATGCAAGAGGGAAGAGATATGGGAACATATGCATAACTGATTCACTTTGTTATAAAGCAGAAACTAACACACCATTGTAAAGCAATTATACTCCAATACAGATGTTAAAAAAAAGGGACATATGTATATGTATAGCTGATTCACTTTGTTATAAAGCAGAAACTAACACACCATTGTAAAACAATTATACTCCAATAAAGATGTTAAAAAAAATTGTTATTGGCTCTTTTATTATCCAGTCATCAAACTTAATGAAAAAGATAACTAGAAAGTAAAGACTGCTTTTAAAATTACTAGGTCAATTATCTGTATTTCTGAAGGAAAGGTTTTTAAAAAGCTGTATGTACCCTGGCAAGTCTGTCATATCTGCCAGCCCTATTTATACTACTTTCTCAATTTGCAAGGATAATCAAATAATTTCTCTTGTTCTTTGAAAAACTCCGTATGCCAGATTCTTACAGTGATATTAGTCTACCTGTTACTCAAGTTATGATTAGATTTTATATTACTTGGATTTCTTAACGTATTTCCCTTATGTTGATATTTAGGATAATACTGAATGTGGCAGGTAGACTTAACTTATATTTTCAAATTTCATTACAGTTGGCAAGGAAATAATAACTAACATTTACTGAGTCCTTACTTACTGTGTTCCAGGAACCATATTAAGGAGCTTTATTGGTGCTACTCATTTCTCACAGCATCTCACTAAGTAGGCTCACTTATTTCCATTTTACAGATGAGGAAACTGAGACATGAAGATTAAGTAACCAAGGTGCAGAAACATACAGCAACTTTTCCAAGATCACATAGCTGGGGAGCCCTTATCCAGTATGTTTATATTGTCTTTTCTACAGTTCAACACAGTTCACTGCAAAAGCATTTGTGGCGGTTATGCACATAGGAGTTCATCCTGAATAAAATTAAGGAGTGTAGCCAAGGGGAAGACCAGGAGGCAGGGATTATGGTCCCAGTGGATTGTGGGAGGTCTTCTGAAGGAAGGGTGGAAGATAACACCAGTCCTTTACTCAGCCCAGAAACGCTCATTCATTCAGCAGTATTTATTGAGTGTCTACTGTGTGCCAGGTATTCTGCTACGTACTACATATACAATTGACTGCACAGGGGCTCTGACTCACAGGGTTTGCATTTTAGTAGGAGATAAAAACTAATCTAAAATAAAATAGGCAAATAGGGCTTCCCTGGTTGCGCAGTGGTTGAGAGTCCGCCTGCCGATGCAGGGGACGCGGGTTCGTGCCCCTGTCCGGGAAGATCCCACATGCCGCGGAGCGGCTAGGCCCGTGAGCCATGGCCGCTGAGCCTGCACGTCCGGAGCCTGTGCTCCGCAACGGGAGAGGCCACAACAGTGAGAGGCCCGTGTACCGCAATAAATAAATAAATAAAATATGCAAATATATAAAATTACATCAGGTCATTGGAAGTATAGTGAAGGAAATAACCCGTGCGATGAGATAGAGAACAGCTAGAGGTACTTGGGAGGATCTACTTTAAGATGAGGTGGACAGAGCAGGTCTCTCTGAGGAAATAGTATTTAAGATGAGACTTAAAGCATTAAATTGAAGCAAAGAGTGTTAGAACTGGGGAGCAAAGGCAAATTAAAATGATACCTTTTCTCATTCAGATTGGGAAAGATTAAAAAACCTGAAAATCACCAAGATTTGGTGGTGGTGTATGAAAAAGAAAATGCTCACAGCCAGTATAAGTCTAGACAACTACTCTAGAGAGCAATTTGGCAAAATCTCTCAAATGTGAAAACAATTTTGTATATATACCCTAGACCAGTTATTCTTAAAAGAAGTCTAATAACAATGTACCTCCTTATACTAAGATGTCATAAAAATTTTCTATCATAAGTTTAACAGTTGCAAAGGATGGGATTTCCCACATATTGTAAATATTGACATTTAAGCATAAAACTATTTTATCATTCCTTCATGTATGTCCAATGAAACTGAAGTCCCATAGCAATTTGCCACATGACATCATCCATCTAAAAACTACATGCACAGGCTCTTTAACAATCAGAAATTTTACATCATTCCTTTTTCTACTTGAACTCAGATTTCTGTCCACTGAGTTTAATCCTTTATCTTGAAGGTCTTTTATTGATTACTATACCATATTTCTTAGCAACAAAAAATATTGGTATAAATTAAATATATATATATGTGTGTGTGTATATATATATCTACTATGACCATAGGCCAAGTGTTAGAAAATTTCTTCTGAATTATTATTTTAATTATTGGTAATATGTAATCAATCAAAACAATACAAATATATTACAAATTTTTATAATTACTAAACTTGAAAGGTAAATTTTTATAGAAGGGTATCTCTTAATAGAAGAGCTTAACTTTTTTCTTCCATAAGTTCAATAAGTTCATGTATCTAAGGATGATTATTACTACAATGAAGCTAACAGTAAAATGAAGAGAAGGAATTGGGCCATGGTAATTAGTGTAGAGGAATAACTTATAAAGATGTTAGTGTTTTTTAAGTGCATTAGATATAGTAGAATCTCAAATATTCCTTTTTCAAGTTTATCTAAATATTATATACTGCTTAGATGAAATTTTAAAATGAGTATAGATTTATGACTTTCAAAAATACGTTGGCAAAAGAATGAAAATGTTTCCTATATGAGTCTGATTGAGGGTTCAAGAAAATAAAAAACACTCACTATGACCAATATGTATTCCTTTTACTTGAAGATGTAGCTTTGATCTATTGGAAGTAAAGGTGAAATTTTCACCATTAATCTACTTTCTGTCTCAATAGATTTGCCTCTTCTGAATATTTCATATAAGTAGAATTATATGTGGTCTTTTGTGACACTTCTTTCACTTAGCATAGTGTTTTCAAGGGTAATCCATTTGAAACATGTACCAGTATTTCATTTCTTTTTACTCCTTTAATTGTTGAATAATATTCCATTATGTGGATATACCACATTTTGTTTATCTATTCATCAGTTGGATTGTTTCCTCCTTTTGGCTATTATGAATAATGCTATTATAAAAATATACAAGTATTTTTTTGAATACCTGTTTTTAATTTTCTTGAGTGTATATCTAGGAGTGGAATTGCCGGGACTATGATAATTCTCTGTTTAAACATTTGAGAAACTGCCAAGCAGTTTTCCAAAGTATCTGCACCATTTTATATTCCAACCAGCATGTGTGATAGTTCCAGTTTCTCCACATCCTAGCCAGCAGTTGTTATCATCTGACTTTTTGATTATAGCCATCCTAATGGGTGTGAAGTGTTTCACTGTAGGTATCTTGAGGGTTTTGTGGGGGGTTTTTTGGCGTTTCCTTCACAGCTAATAATGTCAAGCATCTTTTCACGTGCTTATTGGCCATGTATCTGCTTTGAAGAAATGTCTATTCAGATCCTTTTTCTGTTCTTCAAATAGGTTATCTTTTTTAATTATTGAGTTATAAGAGTTTTTTATATATTCTAGATGCATATCCCTTATCAGATACATGATTTGCAAATATTTTCTCCCCTTCTACAGGTTGCCTTTTCACTTTCTTGATAGTGTCCTTTGAAGCACAGAAGTTTACAGTTTTGATGAGGTCTAATTTATCTATTTTTTCTTTTGTTGCTTGTGCTTTGGTGTCATATTTAAGAATCCATTGCCAAATTTGAGGCCATGCAGATTTGCCCTTATTTTTCCTTCTAAGAGTTTTATAGTTTAGCTCTTATAGGACTTTGATTCATTTTGAGTTCATTTTTGTATGTGGTGTGTTATAAGGGTCCAATTTGCCTTTATATGTGACTGTGCATCCCAGCATCATTTGTTGAAAAGACTGTTCTTTCCCCATTGAATGATGTTGGCACTGTTGTCAAAAATCAGTTGACCAATGACACACAGGTTTATTTCTGGACTTTTTGTTCCATTAATATATATGTGTATCCTTATGCAAGTACCACATTGTCTTGATTACTGTTGCTTTGTAGTGAGTTTTGAGATCAGAAAGTATGGGTCCTCCCACATTGTTCTTCTTTTTCAAGATTGTTCTGGCAATTCTGGATACCTGGTATTTCCATATGAATTTTAGGATCAGCTTGTCAACTTCAACAAAGAAATCAGCTGGGATTCTAATAGGGATAGCATTGATTCTACAGATGACTACAACTGATTTTTGTATATTCATCTTGCATTTTGCAACCTTGCTAAACTTATTAGTTCTAATAGTATTTCGGTGGGTTTCCTAGATTTTCTTATAAATAAGGTCATGTTATGTGTGCAGAGAGATAATTTTACTTCTTTTCTAATCTGGATGCTATCTATTATTTGTTTTGTTATTGTTGTTTATTGATAGCCTAACTACCCTGACTAGAACCTTTAGTAATATTTTGAATAGAAGTGGTAAGAGTGGACATCCTTGTCTTGTTCAAAATCCTAGGGGGAAAGCATCTAGTTTTTCACCGTAAAGTATGATATTAGCTTGACTTTTCCGTAAATGTCCTTTATCAGGTTGAGGAAGTTCCCTTCAGTTCCTAATTTGTTGAGTGTTTTTATCATGAAGGGGTATTAGATTTTTTTCACATTTTTTTCCTGAGCCTATTGAGATGATATTGGTTTTTATTTTTTATTTTATTGATGTGATGTATGACATTAATTGATTTTCCCTAAGCTCATGTAAATCATACTAAGAGACAGTACAAACCTCATGCAACAAAAAGCATACACTTTATGTATATTGTCTGTCCCGGTCTCTTTTCAAAAACAGATTAACTTTTTTGGGTTGTGGAAAAGAAAACTGAAGGAGTAGCATAAATTGGGTAAATTTTTGTGCAAGTGAAAATATTCTTTGTTTTCTTCTCAGTGATTAGCTACTCAGTAATTTGAAATTGTTTTTAAAACTTGTGATTTGCTTTACTTTTTCTAGTTGATGATCCAGATCTTTTCAAGCAATCACCATGAAATTTCTATTTTGAACTACAACACTTTAATCAATTTTTGTTTAGGTTTTAGTTCAAAGCAATTGAATAAATAGGAAGTAAAAATGCACTCGTGGGCCTTTTTAAAATCAACTGTGCACTTTGAGCATGAAAGCACCACTTTTATTTGTGCTACTTTGGGCATAAATAGTGATGATGTACTTCCCTTTTTTTCTGCATTTAAGGGTCCACCCAGAAGTCTGCAACTATATTGAGTCCCGGAAATGTTCTCATTCTCTTCTCTTGCCTGTGATATAATCTCTTAGCATAGTTGGTTCAAGAATAATGTTAAGTAGACCCAGATCATGTGTTTGGGCCCGTTAAAGGCAACGTATCTTCTCTGTTTCCTGAGAACAAATTGCAACCCAGGTTCCAGCCACCTGGCACCTTTTTGCCGTTGCTCACCAAGTGCCATGAGCTGGGAAATGTGGGCAATTGAATGCAGTCAGTCCCTGTCAGTGGAAAACTGACCACAGAGGGTGTGTTTCAGGAAGAGTCATCTTCATTGAACAAAGGACAGTATGTGGTTACTTTAGGTTCTTAAATTTAACCGGAATATATTTGGTTAAGGTAAAAATGTTATTTTAAAAATATGTTACTGAGGCTTCACAACAGTGCTTTTAGGGATTAAAATAGTCTGAAGAGTCTATAATTTCAGGGTTTCTAAGATCCACATAGAATTAGCGTATCCAGCTAGATATAAAAATGAGACATAATACAACACCCAATGTTTTTTCCTTTCTTTTCTTTAATTGGTATCTTACCATCCCATGTGCTTTTGTTTTTGTTTTGAAAGAAAAAGAAAGTATGATTATTAGAACAGTATCCTACAACCCTTTCTGAAGGAGAAGATACTTTTTTGGTCTTTAGAAGCAATTACACCACATTTTAAAAGGCACAAAGTGATGTTTCCTTAGACTGTGTTGTACTTGTGAGGCAGAATAGAATAACAGCTAAAAGTCTAATTCTGGAGTTAGACTAAATTCTCTGCGTTTCAGTATTTCCCATCTCTTAAATGGAAAAATTAAATGAAACTTAGAATAGTGACTGGCAAATAAGTGCTCATTAAATGTGAACTATCTGTGGTAGTAGACATAAGTACACTATTAGAACATTAGGACTGAACCAAAATGAAGTTAATATAATTAGTCACTAGTAACTAATATAGTTTACTTATTAGTATATATCAGAGTTCATAATCTAAACCCTTATTTCCATCCTCATGGGTAGCCATAAATTATCTACTTTCTTCAGAGAATTCCCATCATCAACTCACCTGCAAAAAAGGCCTAGGAGGGGAAAACAGAGCTCTGTTGGATTCTGAGTGTAGAATCTGTACATTTAAGAACACTTTTGGAAATTACAGGTGTTCATTTTTAGGCCACTTTGGCAGCTGAAGCCATAGGAATTATTTCTAGAAAGCTAAAGGAAAATCTGTACTGTGTTCTGAAAATTGACTACCTAGAAACTTTGGTGAAATACTAGATCTTTGGAAACTAGTGCTCAGATTACCAAGAACCACCATGCAAATAGCTGGGTCCTAGATTTACATGGTGCTACTTCTTCCTCCCACCCTCCATGAGGCCTCTCTGCTCCCTGGGTTGGCAATCGTGAAAACCAAGTTGATCCATGGTAAAGTCTCCTGGTGGCCAAAAAGGAGCTGTGTGACGCTCTTCCTATCACATCCCATCTTCCATTTCTGTCACTTAGCAGATGGACTGTACTCTCACTTTCACTGCTGATAACCAGTCATTCTTACTTCCAATGAATTGCTTTCTTTCATGCACATACATCTTTCTTATACCCCTTCTATCAGATTTTGCCACTTAACTTTGGGAAAATTCTACCATGTTACCTTACTATTTATGGGAGTAAAACAAAAAAACCTTAATGAACACAGCTCTCCAGATTTCCTAGAGATACTTCTGATTAAAATACCCCACAACAAACCTACACCAGCAATCTTGACAGTGCTCTGAAGTACCTTTCAGATTCTCTACGAACGTTCAGCTCGTACAACTTAATTTGCCTTTTTTCAAGTACTGACATTCAAGATAATTTTAATATGTTTTATCTTATTTATTGTTATTCTAATTATAATATGAATACTATAATAATAATTTTCCTACATGTGTTTATTGAAGATATATAGGATTTCATCTCTGTTGTGGACTCATTGGCCTGAGAAAATATAGTCAGAGTTCTTAATAATATAATGGTGAATTATTAAAAGATTAGTACCTGCCTGTATTTTTCGTATTTGACTCCTAAATGCTTGTTTCTTATTATCAAGAGCAGAATGAAGTTTCTGTTTGGGCTGATAAAAAAGTTCTAGAGATGGATAATGGTGTTAATTGTGCAACGTTGTGAATGTATTTAGTGCCACTGAATTATACACTTAAAAATGGTTAGGATGATAAATTTTATGTTGTGTATATTTTACCACAATAAAAAATACTATCCTGAGTTAGCCATAAAATGAAATAATAGCATTCTATTTGGGGCTCTGAGTGTGCACCAAGCAGTGACTTAGCCTCCTGCCACTCCTAGGAGCCCCTTCATTCTCACACTGGGGTGGAGAAAACACAGCTGTGTTTACTTTTCCAGCCCCATCTTCTATTTTGAAATATAACCTTTTTGCAAATGAGAGCCAAAGTCAAGTGACACAGCTTTCTGCTCACCTCTTCAGTTTTCCAAACACTGTTTTTCTAGTGGAGTTCTGGGTTAGGTACAGCACACCTAGGTAACACTATCACTCAAATGCCCTCTGAGTGGAATTTAATTAGCCTACCTTCATAATTTCTGTACTCAACTTGGTATGATGCATTTCTCTTTCACTTGCATCTGTATGTGAAAACGTACAATTGTGTATTCACCAACCATAGTATTTTCAAGTGTGTGGACCATTCCACACATCAAATTCAATTTACAAAGAAACTAAGGCTTTTCTTAACTAGTATTTTTCTATTTCTTAAAGAATTATTTGTTTCCTGAGATTAGAAAGATGTTTATATGCAGTGTGAGCATGAGATCCTACTGATAATTGTCTTTGAATTCTGGCTATGAACATGACAATTTGAAGTGCATACTAAAAATCATGTTTTTACATAATAATGGTAAAACAATGACAAAATATAAATTTTGCAGTTAAAAGGGCAGCAAAACAGATTAGCTTTCTGTCTTCAAACAGCAACCTTAACATGAATTGATTAAATTCTAAATGTTCTTAAAAATGTATATTATACTTAGGTTATACATTTATTAAATGTTCATTTCATCAAAGCACATGCCAAAAAAGCCAGCATATAGCTATTACTTAATATTTTTATATTTACTTTCTTTTTGTATTTCCTACTAGTATCCTATGGTATTATTTCCATTCAATCAATATTATATAAGTATAAAACATTTGTTTTTATATCTAATTATAAACATCTAATGATATACATTTAAACATCTAGTTATATAAAAACAAATATAGATTTATATTCTCTTACCAGCTTTAAAAATAGAAAAGTATTCCATTTTCTTTCTGATTATATATGCAGTTGAAGTACTTTATTGTTTTACAAAATGAAAATCATTACAATGAAATTAATATTCAGTGTGCTGAGGAAATGTGCAAGATCACTTTTCATTGTTTTCCTTTGAAATTACCTAGAAAAAATATGATCTTGTTGCATTGCATTCTGAAGAAGTTGAATAGATATTTGAAATAAATAAAACTATGTAAATGAGAAGTTAAGTAGGTTCCAGTGTGACTAATAAGCGATATCAAATTCTTCAAAACTGTGGTGTGCATAACAAGCTTGAAGAATTTGTGCACAAAAGCCTAAGCCATTGTGTAACCTTGGCGGTGATCAGATGCTGCAGTTTTCTAAGCTATTACATTTTTTATCCAGCTTGATAGATTTAACCTAGTAATAAGATGCTTAGCTGAACCGTTACTTTAAATGCTGTTTCTAGAGTGGCACAGTCTGTATTTTTGGAACTTCATCCTCTACTCCAGAAAACACTTGTGCATAGAGAAATTGTTAAATTTAAGTTCTTTAAAAAATAAAACAACCAGACAGGTAAACTTTAAAATTATTTCTCTTGATGATGACCTTTATATTGGAGTGGGAACATCAGATTCTAAGTCAGGAGACCCTGAGTACGAGTCTTTGTCAGTTTGTAGTGGTGTGACCTTAGATAATCACTAAACTCTGAGCCTCGGAAGATGAGAATAGAAACAATAGCTTCCCAATCAGATTTAGTGGGTTGTGAGGCTCAAGTGAAATAACGTATGTGAGACAACTTCAAAAACCATGTAAAGCACTAAGCAAATATTAATTGCCATTTTTCCAAGATTCTGATTAGAACTTTTCTGATCTCATAGATTTAACTGAATTATGAAACTGATAAAATCATACCAATAAATTGTTTCATAGAGTATTATAGGGCACATAAGTTTTAAAAACCATTACTTTGTTATATTTTAACATCTTTTTTTTTTTTTTTTTTTTGCGGTACGCGGGTCTCTCACTGTTGTGGCCTCTCCCGCTGCGGAGCACAGGCTCCGGACGCGCAGGCTCAGCGGCCATGGCTCACGGGCCCAGTCGCTCTGCGGCATGTGGGATCTTCCCAGACCGGGGCATGAACCCGTGTCCCCTGCATCGGCAGGCGGACTCCCAACCACTGCACCACCAGGGAAGCCCTACTTTGTTATGTTTTAAATTTCCAGATCATTTCATAGCTGCATGACTTTGTTTTTGCTGGTTTGTTTCTATTTTTCGGTGTGTTTAAGATGCCTCTCTTTTTTACTGTACATGGAGTTGCTTTGGGAAGTAGAAATCGGTGGGGTCCTAACGTCCTAATACAGGGCACTGCTTTTCCTCACCTGCATCCTGAGCCAATGGAGAAATAAGACCAAAGAGCCAGCAAACAGAGAAACAAGATGGCGCTCACCCTTTTGACTGATAGAGCCTAGGTTGGAGGAGGCAGCTTAGTGTAACAGCTAAAATGGACTTCCAGGGTCCCAATAACTCACGTCTAGACTGTGGGGAAAGTTTAAGCCAGCACAGCACACACTCTTACCCAGGTTACTTGTCTCCCCTAGTCCAAGTAGAGAGAGAAGGAGAAAGAGACTTTCCCCAGGCCTCAGGATCTTGGGTGGTTCAATTTCCCCCATCTAGAAACATGGATCCTTGGCTATCTTCCACCAACCAGGTAACTCATTCTACCTCCTTGGGGAGGAGTAGGGGGTGGGCAGAAGGCCAGGGTGCTTAAAGAAAAATCCGTCTTTATGGAAACCAAAGAAGAAAGAGGCTTTTCTCTTTAACAGAGGTGAACAGAAACTAAATAAATGGCATTTACCTCCCCGTCCCCTCTCCTACCCACCTCTTCAGCTGTCATCTCTCAGGCTTTCCTCCCCTTACACTGCTTACCTAGTCCTGCTGCCCTGTTGCTGGCCCTGTACCCCATACCCCTTCCCCCAAGCACAGGCTCCCCTGCAGCTCCGTCAGACTGTACCACATAGTTGTGGAGAAATACTGGCTCCTAAGCAAGGCAGGTTGAAGCTATAGACTGACTGCATCCCCCCCAAATTCTCATGTTGAAACTAATCTCCAGTGTGAGAGTATTTGGAGGCTGGGCCTTTGGGAGGTGATTAGGTCATGAGGGTAAAAGACCTCATAGATGAGATAAGGGCCCTTATAAAAGAGGCCCCAGGGAGCTCCTTGGACCCTCCTGCCATTTGATGTTACAGCAAAAAGAGGGCAGTCTGTGAGCCAGAAAGCAGGCCTTACCCCACACTGAATCTGCCAGCACCTTCATCTTGGACTCCTCAGCCTCCAGAACCATGAGAAATAAACTTCTGTTGTTTATAAGCTACCTAGTCTAAGCAGCCTGAACAGACTAAGACAGTTGATTAAGGGGAATTTGGAGTAGCTAAGGTTAGCTTCTGTCCTTCTCTCAGTGAAAGAAAGGTAGGTCTCTGGTAAAAATGTTTCCCAAACAGTTTCATCTCTATTGTGGCAGGACCACATTGAGCTTCCTTTGGAAGACGTATATGTGAAATGGTTCATTTGGCAAGTCAAGAACAACCCATCTCTTTCTTCAAGAAATAGATGTAGCTGGGGTCTCCCACTAGTTTTAAGTTCTGTCTGACATGTATCACATGTCAGTGATATTGTGGAAAAGAGGTGATAAAGTCTTATTAGGAGCAAACAAACAAATGCAGAAATCCAGGATTAACATAATATGAAGAAATTTAAATTATTTAGCCATTCACTAAACATGTATTGATCACCTATCATGAGCCAGGCATTGCTCTGATTGCTAGGGAAATGGAGAGGAAATCTATTGTCGCTGGCTTTGAGCTGCCTATAGTTTTATGATGGTGACAGAGAATTCGATTCCACTATGATATATACTGTGAGAGAGGTATGCGCAGACTGTTAAGGGAACACACAGACAGGGACATGGCCCAGGTTTGAGGAGTTAGTTGGGGAAATCTTTCTAAAAGAGTCCTGAAGTGCATCCTATAGGCAAGATGAAGGGAGTAGCAAAAGAGAGAAAGATGTCCTAATTTAGGCAAAAGTAATTGAAAATAAGACAAGGCTCGGAGCTAAAAAGAGAGCCTGGCATGTTTGGATAACAGCAATCATTTAAATGGAGTAAAGAGTTTAGAGAACGGTAATAAAAGAAACTGGAGGGATGAGCAAGGCCAGATCATACCTTATATGCTATGATAAGGAATTTGTGCTTTTCTCCGAAGGCATTGAGGAGTTTTAAGCAAGGAACAGCGTGGGTTTTAGACATCACCAGTGATAGGGAGAATGGAGTATAGGGGGCAGCTCTGGTAACACTCACAGCAGGAGGCCCTGGTGGCCTGGACTAAGAGAGTGACAGTGGACCTAAAGAGAAATGGATGGACTTGGGGAGACATTAAAAACATCAAAGTCAGTAGGACTCTGTCATTTACTGCATAGAGGAAGTGAGAGGGAAAGAGAAGTCGAAGATAATTCAGGTTTCTGTGTTGGGCAACTGTGTTAGTACTCTTCACCAATACAGAAAATATTTATTAGGAGAGCATTAGGTTTGGGGTAGACTTAGGGAAAACATGAGAGCAAGGTTTAGAACACACTGAGTTAAGATCCCTGTTGAATATCTGAAAGAAAATGTATAATAGGGTTTGAACATATGGGTTAGGAGCTCTAGATAGAAAGCTGGGTTCGAGACTGGGGTGTGTGTGTGTGTGTGTACACACACACATATGTATCAACATACTTATGTACTTTGGGTGGAGGAGTAGGGCAGTAGGCACCTTGGATATGGATAAGCTCATGCAGGGAAGTGTGTTGAGACTAAGAATAAAGGAACAGAAATGAGGCCCTGGAAAATACCATTTCAGAAATAGGCAAAAAAACAGAAGGAAAAACTAACAAGAAATAAAAACTCAAAGAGTCACCTGTTTTAAGTGCAACGAAGAGGTCCTGTAAGTTTAGCACTTCACGTCATCGTCTGAGTTTAGCAAAAGAGTGATTATGAGTAACCTTGGAGAAATCAGTGGCAGTGGAGGGGCAGAGATAGAGGCAGATGGCAGTGGGTGAGGAATGAAGCAGATAGCCAGTGTCAGCAATGGTCTCAGCCGGGCTGAGAAACAAAGTAGAAAGATAGTGTGGGAGGGGAGTTCAGTGGGTGAGATGTCAATGGGCCATATAGACTTGAGGAGAATTTTCTGTAAATGGTGAACTGATTATATGAAAGATGAGCAATTAGAGGAGCTTCTGACTGATGAAGCCATGTCCTTGAAGAGTGGGGACAAGATGAACGTGGAGCACTGGGGAAGGGTTCGCTTTGGGTAGGAGGAGGGCAACTTGCCCTCTGTGGCAGGAGGAAAGCACAGATGGGTTCAAATTTAGATAAGTCTTTTGGATACAGCAGGTAGAGGAGATCCTCAGCTGATGGTTCCTATTTTCTCTATTAAGTAGGAGGCTAACCACCTGCTGACAGCAAGGATGAAGGTGATGATGTCGGGCGAGAGAAGAGAAGGGGTGAAATCCGTGCTGTAAAGAACGAATGGGGGAGGCTTACTGGGAAAATAGGAGATGTCTGGACTGCTTAAGGTTAAAGATCACGAATTTTTATAAACTTTTTAAATGTTTTTTTTAAAAAATCACTGCAACAGCCCTTTGTATTTTCAAAACCAGTATGAAACAGGATCCCACATTGAACAACTGTTTCTTCCAGGTTCATTTCCTAAAATGCTCTTCTTTCCTCTTCCCACTGCTCCCCCACTCCAGTTGGCTAGTACAGAAGATTTTCTGGCTTTAGTGAAGCCACTTTTCCAAGAATACATGGAACAGATTACAGAAGCAAGTGACAGCCGGCTTGCTTCTCCTTCTTCACGTACAGTCAGCTGGAGTTCTGAAAAGAGGAAGTCAGGAGAACTTTTTTTCTTTTTTAAAGAAAGATGGGAGCATCAGGAAGCTTGAGCAGGTGGAAACACTGAGGAAAAAAGAAAGAAGAGAAAAGGGGAGCAAATAAGGAAACAAAAGAAATGAAAACTGAAATGATGTCATAAATCAGAAAGAAAAGGGAGCAAAGAAAATACCTGCTTTCTAACCTAGCCTCTTAGTTTGCTACCAAAATATGCAGTATCCTTGAACTAGGAGCCCAAGTCACATGGAACACAGAAGTTTTGAGTGATTTCAGCTCTCTTCTGCCTTATTTATCTGTATCAGCGGTAAAGTATTCTGGGCTTTTGTTTGTTTCTTTGGACCAACCCCTTAATTTAAAAATCAAGTCTAGGGTATCTGAGGAACAAGGGGACCAGATTCAGTGCCATTCGGAATATTTAGTGGGTGCTTGTCATGTGCAGGTATGACTGTTCTGGGTAGTGGGGATTGGCAGAAAACAGGAAATAGTCTCTTCCTTTGCAATATAATTTCTCCCAATTGAAAGGAGACTATTGCTTAGGACTTACATAGGTGGAAGGGCCCAATCCTCTGGCTTTTATCAGCTAGCCGGACATTTATTGGCAAGTAACTTCTTAGAAGAAGTAAGAAGCTTGAGTACTGCCTTAACTGTGCCATTACTTGTATCACCTTTTCCTAACCTCTTGTCCCCTGATGCTTCTGACTCAGATTTGCCCCCTACCCCACCCCCATCGAGACGCTGATGTAATGCAAGCAGATAGCAGCTGAAGCCAAAATAGAATGGATAGTTATCTGAGGAGATAAAGTGACGGTGTTCCCTGTTCAGGCTATTGTTCAAGGGAACGTGTCTTTTATTTATAGACGTAGAATTTAAAGGCATAGATGGCCAGAGCTGGATATTACCTCTTCTTACTATAACTCGTTTCCTAGAAGTATGCTTCATATAGCTACCTTCTTTGCATGTAAATTGAATGTGATAAATGGGTGTTTTGTACTTGGTTTCATGTTCTTTTAATAGGTTCTGTTACTGTTGGGGTTAAGGCTGGTTTCTAAAGTTCAATGCTTCAGTATTTTGCTTTTATAGGACACTATTTTATCTCTACTTATCTGAGACACGGGTTGCAGAAAAAGGCAGGAGGTTTTAAAAGATGCCAAATATAGGTGATGTTCATATTAATAAACTATTCATACTTTAGTCTGGTATGGCTAAGTAGATGAAGTCTCCAAATAGTTAGCGCGTTTGCAAAGTTGGCTCCCCTTAATAGATTTCATGGCGGTTAGTGGAGCCTCTGTGCCAGGAAAAATGTAGTAGTCTGTTCTTAAACCTCCATTTCCTTGCTTCCAAACACCCAAGAGTGAGGTTCACAAGGATGCCACGAACCTTCTGTTGCTCTGGGAAAGTGACTTCATCTTTCTAAGACTTTACGAAAAAGTGTGATGTGCCTTGTACTCTTGGAGTGTGTTTTTTCCTAAGCTCTAAGAAGATTTTACAGATTGAACCTCATGAATTTTTACAGCCCTTCTGCAAGAAAGGGAAGAATAGTGCCTATAAACCACTTTGAATTATTCGAAACAAAGATAATAGAATGTAAGGAACCCAAGATAAACCTGGCCAGCCCTTTTTTTTTTTTTTTTTCCGGTACGCGGGCCTCTCTCTCATTGCTGTGGCCTCTCCCATTGCGGAGCACAGGCTCCGGACGCACAGGCTCAGCGGCCATGGCTCACGGGCCCAGCCGCTCCGCGGCATGTGGGATCTTCCCGGACAGGGGCACGAACCCACGCCCCCTGCATCGGCAGGCGGACTCTCAACCCCTGCGCCACCACGGAAGCTCTGGCCAGCCCATTTTTAACAGGTTAACTGATGAAAAAGAAATAATTTTTATGAAAACAGCTGATTAATTGTAAACTTTGTTTGTTGTCATGATACAGATAAGGAAATTTATTTTCTCCCTGAGATGAAAAAAGATTCTGACATGGTATACTCATGTTCACCCGTGTAAGGGCAAACGTTCATTTGAAAAAGAAGTATTAAAGCTAGATTATATGAAGGAACTTACATTCAAGAATATTATCATAGCAGCATTTCTGTGAACAGGATTAATCACAAAAGTAACAAGTATGCTTTATGAACATAATATTTGAAGTATTATTTTTAAATTTGGCTATTAACCATAAGGTTAATTGATTCTTTTCTTCCTGCTCCATTGTGGTTAACATACTCATTCTTCCCTTTAAAGACCCATTGTATTATGCAAATGAAAAAAATTGAAAGACTTTGTGTCTAAGAGAGAAGGCTGCTTTTTGCAGGGGGACTCATGCACCTGTCTCAGCCTTCACCCCCCCACCTCTGCTGCCATTGGCTGCCAAGCTAGGGACTCAGTGATCAGGGTTAGTGGGTGTAGGGTCCTTGAATTTTGACTCCCATTTTCTTTGTGACTTACTCTTATTTTGTCTTATAATTTCTCCCCTTCCAACTCTCAGCATGCCAACAGCAGCTGCATCATGGCACTCACCCTTGCTGCCAAGAGGGCAGGCAGCCTCCTTGGAGACTGGAACGTGGCACCCTAGCCAACGGTTAAGAAATAGATACTGGAGTAAGACATATAGCACCGCTGATACTCAGAGCCTTCTAGGAGGCATTTAGTGGAACACTGTGTCCACAGTGTTTTTTAACTTAATTTAAATTTTGGAAACTTTTTATTATGGAAAGTCTTCAAACATATACCAAAGTAGAAAGAATACTGTAGTACACGCCCACATACCTTCCTGTCTCTCCCTTTCACCCATGATCAACTCATAGACAATCTTGTTTCACTGTCCATGGTGTTTTCCCCATGGTTTATCCAGGCTACTGGTAGATTCATTTCCAGGGATAAATATCTCTTAAGTTATAGTTCCTTTTCCATCCTTCCTCAGTCTAATATCTATCACCTTAATGATTTTCTCAATCCTTGCTTCCTAAAGGTAAAAGCTAGTAGAGTCGTTTTTTCCTTCTAAATTAAGCCAAGATGCTATGTTAGTAACTGTCATATTTTCCAGTACTGTCCCCTAAATTTTCGAGGCTTTGTTCATCCAGTCAGCCAGTCTACCCAAAGCATGGCTGAAAGGTACAAGACCTTAGAACACAGAACTTTCAAGATCACTGAGTTTGATTCTCAGTTTTACCACAGACTAGCTAGCTGTGTAACCTGAGACAACTTCCTTAACCTTTCTGTGCCTCAATGTTCTCTTGTTTTTAACATGAGACTAGTAATAGGACACGCCCTACAGTGCTGTTGCAAGACTTAAATGAGTTCATATACTTAGACCGCTTAGATGGAGCCTGGCACAAAGTGTTCAATGTACGCTAGTTGCTGTCACCATCACCACCATCATCATCATTTTTTGCCCCTCACCACTCATTTCACAGAATAGAGAACTGAGGCCCAGGTGGATGAAGCAGCCCCCTTCTGCTTATGGCATATGGCAGTTTTATCAGGAGACCTTGAACAAGAAACCACATGGCTCAGCTCAATTCCTTTATTATACTAGATATAGTCTTGTCCTCAAGGAATTATGCTCTGACAGACAAGAATGATTTGTAAAGGAAAGGGAAGAGCATTAATAAAAGCATGAACAAAGGAATAACCATTGCTGCCAGAGAGGTAAACCTTAGAAGTTGTATGTTTAGAAAGCAGAGTGCTCCGGGTTAACATACCTCCTTTTTAGTGGAGAAGGTGAGATTTTAAGAATGCTTTTGTTTAAGAAAGGAGATGATTTGGCTAATGAAACTGGAGAACATTCTGTACTCAAGGGAGAAAGAGAAGAAAGTTCAGGTATGGAATGTGATCAACAGATCTAGGGAACATTTGCCCATGAGATTAAGAGAGAAGACAAGATATAAGAGGAGAGGGGAAGGTAAGATTGTTTGAACCATCTGTGAATGTCAAAAAAACCCAAAAGAAATGGATGGATCCTAGACTTTATTTAAAGCCAAGAGGGGTCTGACATTACTAAAGTTTTTATTTATCACTGACTTTTAACATGTGCTAAGCATTATTCTACTTACTCATAAATTACTTACTACTTATATTACTTCATATAATTCTCATAACAATTCTATGAAATAGGTACTACTACTGATTTCCTAATACAGCTAAGGAGACAGATGCAGAGAAGTTGAATAACTTGTCCAAGGCCATTTGCTTATTAGTAGGCAGGATTTGTACCCAAGTAGTCTAGCTCTATGCTCTGTGTTTTTAAACACTCTGCCATGCTGGCCCATGGTAACCAAAGCCCTGGTGCATCTGTAATCTTCAGGAAACCAGTGTATAGTGATGCCCTTTAAAGAAGCTGGAATTGTGGCATCATTACTCACTGATACCTGTGCTCTCGGCTGACCCAGGGACACTTACTATTTAAATCCCAGTCAGGTTTCAGGAAGCAGATTCTATCCATTCATTGCCTACATGGACCTGTCTGAAAAGCTTTGTCATCACCGGGTGAGGTTACATTTGTTCTAGTTGCCATCCTAAGAAAGTATTCTGGTATTTTATTTTCACATGAAGCTGTAAAACAACTCTTGACAGGGATGTGTTTGGTAACTTCATTCATCCAGAGTCATCTTACTACACAGGTATTTCTTGAGAGCCTCTGTTCTAGGTGTTGGGGGATGACTGTGAAGAGAGCAGTTCCTTCTCTACAGAATCTCTGTGTTTTCCTTTCTTAGGAGCTTCTTCTCTTTAGCATATAAACAGACATTGTTTCTACCAACTTAAGAAAGAAAAAGAAAAATCAAGAGACAGCTCTCATGACCCCACTTCCCTTTCCAGCTACTGGCCATCTCTTTTCCCGTTTACAGCATAATGTCTGGAAAACAGTCTGTTCTCGTATTTGTCTTCACTTTCTCTCCTCCCGTCCTCTTTTAAACACACACCAAGCCGACTTTCTCCACCAGATTGCACTAGCTCCAGACTCGAGTTACATCCCTCTGCCTACTAACAGCTCCACGTAGACGTCCGCTAGGCACGGGGAACATCCAAAACTGAACTCTTGACCTTCCTGTCCAAGCCCCATACCTGTGAATGGAGAACCCATCCTTATTGCTCAGGCCAAAAACTTTGGCCTCATACTTGACTCCACTCTTGTTCTCACACCCCACCATCTATTCCATCAGCACACCCTATTGACTTTAACCTTTAAGTCTATCTAAAACCCAACCGCTCTCTCTCACCTTTACTATCACATCGCTAATCCACATCACCATCATCTCTCTTTCCCAGCTGGTCTTCCTACTTCCTTCCCTGGCCCTGTTACCCCTCACTGCCTGCTGTCAACATGGCAACCAAACAGTTCTTTTAAGCCATCAGTCAGAATGTATCTCCTCTGCAAAAATATGTTCTTCAAAAATTTTTAATCCCACATGCAACAACATGGATGAATCTCATACATATAATATTGAGTGAAAAAAGCTGCAAACAAAAATGTATGATTACCTTCATTTAAAATATAAAAATAGGTGACTCAATCTATGTTGTTAGAAGTCAGAATGGTGATGTAGGGGTCAGGGAGTTGACTGTGACTGAAAGAGAGCACCACTCTCTTTCTATGACCCTATAGAAATAGGGTCATTTCTATTTCCTGATCTGGGTAGCGGTTGCTCATAGGTGTTTCACTGGTTAAAACTTAGCCAGCTAGGGCTTCCCTGGTGGCACAGTGGTTGAGAGTCCGCCTGCCGATGCAGGGGACGTGGGTTCGTGCCCCGGTCCAGGAAGATCCCACGTGCCGCGGAGCGGCTGTGCCCGTGAGCCATGGCCGCTGAGCCTGCGCGTCCGGAGCCTGTGCTCCACAACGGGAGAGGCCACAACAGTGAGAGACCCGTGTACCGCAAACAAAACAAAACAAAACAAAAAACTTAGCCAAGTATACACTTATGATGTACCCCATTTCTGTTCGTATTTTGCACTTCCATACAAAGTTTTACAAAATTGTTATTTCTTACACAGAAAATCATTCTCCTCTAGACTTAGAGATAGGAATTTATCCGCATTTATAGCCATTATAATATAAGCCCTATTCAGGCAAAAGTCTTGTCTGCTTTCATTTATTCAACAAATATTTACTGAACGCTAGACACTCATCCTGGCATTTGGGATATAGCAGTGAACATGAGAGACAAAAACTCCTTAAGCTTCTGAGGGATGATAATCAGAATAAATTATATACCATTATAACCAGGTGCCAAGGACTATGGAGAGGACAGAAGCAGGAGAGGCAGGCAGGGAATGCTGGAGTGGACGAGGTGAGGTGGCAGGAAACAGTCGAATGAAACAAGCAGGAAAGGCCTCACTGAGAAGGTGACATTTGGGCCACCACTGGAAAGGAGGGGAGGGAAAGAGCCCTGTGTTTATGTGGGAGAAGAACCTCTTGGGTGGAGGATCTGGAAAACAAAGGCCGGAGGCAGAAGCAGGCAGACTGCACGAGCCACGGCAAGGAGACAGTGGAACTAGAGGGGCCTGAGCAAGGACAGACCAGCCGGGCTAAGGTCAGAGAAGTACCCGAGGCCAGATCCCAATGGGCCTTGTAAAGCCTCGGGAGTTTGATTCTGCATGAGACTGGGGGGCGGGGGGGAGTAAATTTTTGCCTGACCTGGTTTGAGTTAGGTTTCAGCTGCTTGTAGTGGCAGGTTGTTCGTTCTCATTGCTGTAAATATACTTCTGTTTATTATCCATTCTACTATTGATGAATGGATACCAGCTCACTCTACCAGCTCAGGGCTTGCATTGAGTGCTACTATGAACACCCTAGTGCTGCATGTCTTTTGGTAAACTCCTGTACGCAAGACATACCAACTTTAAAGAAATTGAACAAGATGTATCAATTCTTCTTATTTTAATAACTTACATAACATAGGATTTTACTTCCAGCGAAAGGCAGGTTATCAACCACTACGTACGGTACACATTAGAGGTAAATTCCCAAGTATGTATTAGGGTAAAGCAGTAACGTATGCAAGACAGAGAATACAAAGATAGGTAAAATAGATTATTTGCCCTCAAGGACCCTAGATTCTAGTTGGGGATAAGACATAAGCACGTGAAACAGCAACTAGCAAGGACATGTAAAGGAAATGCCAAATAATATCCTGGGCAGTTTGCCCCATAGTCACTCTCAAGTGAGCAAGGTCACTTTGAACTATGTTGATATAAGATTTCAGAGGGAAGCTGGGGATTCTGTGGGGCCTGAAAGCTGACATCAGATTTGGAAAAGCAGAGAAAGACTTCGTGGACATTATCTGGGCTAGCGAAACAGCAAGAGGGCCCATTTGTATTGGAGGGGCCCATAGGTGGTCCATCTGAATAAGAGTAGGGCTTAGGATTCATTTTAAAACCGAGTAGAGGACTCCCCTGGTGGCGCACTGGTTAAGAATCCACCTGCCAATGCAGGGGACATGGGTTCAAGCCCTGGTCCGGGAAGATCCCACATGCCACGGAGCAACTAAGCCCGTGCGCCACAACTCCTGAGCCTGTGCTCTAGAGCCGGCGAGCCACAACTACTGAGCCCACACGCCTAGAGCCCACGCTCCACAACAAGAGAAGCCACCGCAATGAGAAGCCCGTGCACCCCAACGAAGAGTAGCCCCCGCTCGCTGCAACTAGAGAAAGCCCGCTCACAGCAACAAAGACCCAACACAGCCAAAAATAAATTAATTAATTTAAAAAATAAATAAATAAAACCTAGTAGAGATATAGATGGATTTATTTCTCAAGTAAGTAAATAGCTCCGTTCTAATCTGGGAATGTTTATATATTCCACATTTCTCAATCACTTTGATATATTAATGCCACATTTTGATATATTAATGCCATATAACCTCAAAGTCCATAAGGTCTAAATGACTTAAATATATATGTATTTTTAGATTGGCAAAGAAAACTCATCCAGTGTGACTGTAGCAGGGCCCGAGATGGAAAATAAGGCAGGCCAGACTCTGGAAAACAGCTCATTAATGGCCGAGCTTCTGAGCGACGTACCCTTCACCTTGGCCCCGCATGTGCTGGCCGTGCAGGGCACCATCAGTGACCTTCCCGACCACTTACTCTCCTATGATGTCAGCGAAAACTTATCAAGGTTTTGGTATGATTTCACTCTTGAAAACTCAGTGCTCTATGGTTCGTAATCTTTATGTCTGTTTGCACCTTAACAGCTTTAAGACAAAAGTTTGCCTGTTTTATTTAACCTGTGTGATGTTTTTTGACATTTCCCTGTTTAAAGGCCCTCAGAAAAGCAAGGATCATAAAGCAAATAATATTACATTCATTGCTCTATTTTTTTAGAATAAAGCATATTTGTATAAAAAGTAAACTTAAGATCTACTACTTCCTTTTCCCCCTAATAATAAATACAAATATTAATTTATCGAGGTTTTATGAAAGGAGTAGATTCCGTCAACCGGTCTCTCAAAATACAACACCTCAAATTTATCTTAGAAAAACTGTGAAAAAGAACTGAGGCATTTTTCTTAGTTACCACAAGAAACTGAAGTCTCCACTTAGAGGGAGTGTGATTTCTCTTCTCTGGTTTGGAAGAAACTTACTTAATGTTATCCCCTTTCTCCTTCCACTGTGTTTATTAATGAATTCAGAAAAAAAGAAAAAAAGTTGGCAGTTAGCTTAATTTCTTCAGTCTTGATTTAGACATTGATGTGGAAATTTACAACTTTTCCTAGAAAGCAATGGTAGTTTGCTGATGTAAGAATGCTGTAAGAAGAATGCTCTGGATACTGTTTCTTTTGAATGACAGATTTTGGTTTCCTTAATCCCGTGGCAGTCTGTTCCACCTTGATGGAGTCCTGAGTTCCTGCCTTTGGTTTTTGCTACTTCACGGTTTGCTCTCTCACCAGCTTTCCAAAGAACGTTCCCTGCTTCTGCCTCAGTTGGCATTTGTTCTCCTTACCACCTCTGTTCCTGGTTTATGAAGAGATCCATATTTCCTTTCAACCTCTCTGCCTCCCAAAGAAAAGCATCTCATAATGATATGTATTATTGCTGATAAAGCCCTTATTTAGAAATTCGTTGGCCAAAATACAGATGGAAATGTTTTACTGCTACAAAAACTGCAACTGACTCATTTCCAGTTAGAGTGTAGGCAAAACACCTAAACAGGACTTTTAGTTCGTGAATATCTGTTATTTATTCCAGAAAACTGCCATTGGTCCATAAACTGTAAAGGGAAGAGGTAAATTGTGATAGAGCATTTTCTATGCCATGGAAAATTTAAATCACATTTGTTCTGATTAGTGGCAATACAGTTTACTGATTCTGTGCCAAATCTTAACTATATGTTTCACAAAGGTAGAGTGCCATAGCAAAACTAAGTACTGTGCATAAAGGTACGTGAATTATTCAAGTTTTAATGTGTCATGCATGTTGGTTTAATATATGTGGCATGGTCTTGATAAAATGTTATATTATTTATAATGTAAATGTACATTTCTATTGCCAGAAATATGCTTCACTTACAAATAATGCTACCATATGAGGTGAATGATTAAATTAGAGCTTCACGTAGTTTTCATAAAACATCAGTCTAAGAAATCTAACTTATTACTAAGACAAATGTGACCATTTTGTAGCAGTTTTTGTGAAAACATATCTTTTTTTCAATATCCGTGTTAATGTACAGCCAATGTTAAAGCCAAATGTAAGCATGTTATCAATTTGTCTATGTGTTAAATTTTGTCTACTTATACATTTCATTTATATGTATGTCTACCATGTTATAAATATGCTTATAAGTATTTTCATTTGTCTATAAAAGATATTTAAATAAACATGAATTTTAAAAAACTGATATTTTTATTATTTTCAGATCAGAAAAATGGTTTTCTTTGCATTATTCATATCTGAGTGCAAGTTATTGATTCTTTGAAAGGCCAAGATTTAAGTACATAGTTTTTGTAGTCCAGAGAAAATTATGAAATTTCCTCTTATATGTAAGTTTTAAGGAGTAACATTGAAAATGGTAAGATCACTAGTCCTGGACTAATAAGACTAGAGATTTGGGAGAAATCACATGAACATCTTAAGGTAGATCCCCATCATCACAAGATTTAGTAAAGGCCAGTGTTAATGACCTATTTTTAACAAAAAACATTGTAAAAATGTCCATTTTAATTGTCTTACTCTATATAAATCAATGTTACTTTTTGAAAACTGGAAATACATTACTAATCAACTAGCCAACTCCATTTTACCGAAGAGAAACCTGAAGCCTAGAAAGGTTAAATGATTTAAGTCACCTAGTTAGTGACAAATATTTCCTTTAATAGTGTTAATAATTATAATATGAATTATAACAAAGCTTGTATGCTCTGGTGTATTTGAGGCAGCCAGAGTTTGTAATGGCTCCCTCACTTAGAAGCTGTGTGATTTGGAGTTAGTCCCTTGATTTCTTGTGTCCTTAGTTCCTTCTCCAATTAAATAGTAATTGTATGCCTCTTGCAGGGTTGTGTTAGGTTTTAGATGGTGTCTGTCAAATGCCTGGCAGCATAAAGCTTGAACACACCATAGGTGTTCTGCGAAAGGGAGCTCTTATAATTCTCATTACTAACCACACATACAACAGTCTAATTAAATGCAAAATACATACTAACTGAACTGCTTAACAAGTAATATAAAAATATATAGCTACCTATATTTATATTGTAGATCCCTCCTGCCCCATTATTTTTTTCTATACTAAATACCTCACTAAGAAAAATATTGCTAAAATATGTTGGTGGACTCTTCTGCAATTCCTTAGTTAAGAATTCCATAGGGAACACTTTTTTCCCTCTCCTTATCAAGCATCATGGTCCTTTTCCTCAATACAAGTTATCGTTGTAAAGTACTGTAGGTATGGAATGTACAAGCAATTTTACTGAATCTTATTTTTAACCTTAAAACACATTCAGGAAGTTTCATGTTTTTTTTCTTTTTTTTTTTTTCCAGCTTTCTTTAACAACATTTGCATTCTTTCCTAAAAACAGAATTAGAGAGGAGATTCTGACCAATCTATTAATCTGTTGAATTAAACTTTGATTAACTGAACTTTTAAAATTGTACCATTAAATATTAACAAGATCACATTTCTTGTTAACAATTCTGGAAACCCAAATAGCTTTTTTTAAGTAAACATTCATTGACACCAACACTTTTTTTCTCTTTCTCAAAGTAAAATGATAAATTGAAAACAGTATAAATTGAAAACTGTAATTCAGAAAGATACCTGTACCCCAATGTTCATAGCAGCACTATTTACATTAGCCAATACATGGGAGCAACCTAAATGTCTATCAACAGATGAATGGATAAGGAAGTTGTGGTATATATATATATACACACACACACACTAGAATATTACTCAGCCATAAAGATGAAATAATGCCAGTTGCAGCAATATGGATGGACCTAGAGATTCTCTATCTTACTTTACTTAGTATGATAAAGCCAATATCATATGATATCACTTATATGTGGAATCTAAAAAAATGATACAAATGAACTGACTTACAAAACAGAAATAGATTCACAGACATAGAAAACAAACTTATGGTTTACCAAAGGGGATAGCGGGGGTGGGGAGAGATAAATTAGGATTTGGGGATTAACAAGTACATACTATATATAAAATAGGTAAACAACAAGGACCTATTGTATAGCACAGGGAACTATACTCAATATCTGGTAATAACCTGTAATGGAAAAGAATCTGAAAAAAAATTTATGTGTATGTATAATGGAATCACTTCTGTATACCTGAAATTAACAAAACATTGTAAATTACTTCTATTAAAATATACTTTATTGGCATGAGCCCTCCTGGAGGCCACCATTTTCTTACAAAGACATGGCCCCACCTCACAGCCTGTAGGCTCCAGTGCTGGGAAACCTCAAGCCAAACCAACAGGGCAAGAACACTGTCCCACCCATCTGCAGACAGGCTGCTTAAAGTCTTCCTGAGCCCACAGCCCTCTAAACACACCCCTTAGCTTGGCCCTGCCCACCAGAGGGAAAAGACCCAGCTCCACCCACCATGGGCAGGAACCAGTCCCTCTCACCAGGAAGCCTGCACAAGCCTCTTAGACAGCCAGGGCACAGAGAGGAGAAGCAAGAAGAACTACAACTCTGCAGCCTGCGGAATGGAAACCACAGTCACAGAAAGTTAGACAAAATGACATGGCAGAGGATTATGTCCCAGATGAAGGAACAAGATAAAACCCCAGAAGAACAACTAAGTGAAGTGGAGATAGGCAATCTACCTGAAAAAGAATTCAGAGAAATGATAATAAAAATGATCTAAGATCTTGGGGGAAAAAATGGAGGCATGGATCAAGAAGATTAAAGAAATGTTTAACAAAGACCTAGAAGAATTAAAGAACGAACAACCAGAGGTGAACAATACAATAACTGAAATGAAAAATACACTAGAAGGAATCAATAGCAGAATAACTGAGGCAGAAGAATGGATAAGTGAGCTGGAAGACAGAATGGTGGAAATCACTGTTGCAGAACAGAACAAAGAAAAAACAATGAAAAATGAGGACAGTCTAAGACACCTCTGGGACAACATTAAATGCACCAACATTGGCATTATAGCAGTCCCAGAAGGAGAAGAGAGAGAGAAGGGACCTGAGAAAATATTTGAAGAGATAATAGCTGAAAAATTCCCTAACATGGGAAAGGAAACAGTCACCCAAGTCCAGAAGCACAGAGAGTCCCAGGCAGGATAAATCCAAGAAGGAACATGCCAAGACACATAGTAATCAAATTGACAAAAATTAAAGACAAAGAGAAAAATCTTAAAAGCAGCAAGGAAAAAGCAACAACATACAAGAGAATCCCCATAAGGTTATCAGCTGATTTCTCGGCAGAAACTCTGCAGACCAGAAGGGAGTGGCGTGACATTTAAAGCGATGAAAGGGAAGAACCTACAACCATGAATACTCTGCCCAGCAAGGCTCTCATTCAGATTTGATGGAGAAATCAAAAGCTTTACAGACAAGCAAAAGCTAAGAGAATTCAGCACCACCAGACCAGCTTTGCAACATAAGCTAAAGGAACTTCTCTAGGCGGAAAAGAAAAGGGCACAACTAGAAACAAGAAAATTACGACTGGGAAAGCTCTCCAGTAAAGGCAAACATAAGTAAAGGTAGGAAATCATCCACACACAAATATGATATCAAAACCAGCAATTGTGAGAAGAGGAGAGCACAAATGCAGGATGTTGGAAATGCATTTGAAATTAAAAGACCAGCAACTTAAAACAATCTTGTCTGTATATAGACTGCTATATCAAAGCCTCATGGTAACCACAAACCAAAAATCTGCAATAGATATGCACACAAAAAAAGAAAAAGGAATCCAAACACAGCGCTGAAGTTACTCATCGAATCACGAGAGAACAAAACAGGAAGGGAAGAAAACACCTACAAAAACAAATCCAAAACAATTAACCAAATGGCAATAAGAACATACATATCAATAATTACCTTAAACATAAACAGACTAAATGCTCCAACCAGTGGTACATATACACAATGGAATATTACTCAGCCATAAAAAAGAACAAAATAATGCCATTTGCAGCAACATGGATGGACCTAGAGATGGTCATACTGAGTGAAGTAAGTCAGCAAAGGACAAATATCATATAATATTGCTTATATGTGGAATCTAAAAAAATGGTACAAATGCATTTATTTACAAAACAGAGAGTTACAGATGTAGAAAACAATCTTATGGTTACCGGGGGGAAGTGGGGGAGGGATAAATGGGAGATTGGGATCAACATATATACACTATTATATATAAAATAGATAACTAATAAGGACCTACTGTATAGCAGAGGGAACTCTACTCAGTAATGACCTATATGGGAAAAGAATCCAAAAAGGGTTGATACATGTATATGTATATGTATATCTGATACACTTTGCTGTACAGCAAAAAGTAACACAACACTGGAAATCAACTATACACCAATAAAAAATTTTTTAAGTAAAGTTATTTTCTTTAATACTTAAAAAACATTTAAAAATAAATGCTCGAACCAAAAGACATAGGCTGGCTGAATGGATAAAAAAATAAGACCTGTATATATGCTGTCTAGAAGAGACCCACTTCAGATCTAGGGACACATACAGACTGAAAGTGAGGGAATGGAAAAAGGTATTCCATGCAAATGAAAACCAAAAGAAAGCTGGAGTACCAATACTCATATCAGACAAAATAGACTTTAAAATAAAGACTAATATAAGAGACAAAGAAGGACACTACATAATGATCGAGGGATCAATCCAAGAAGATGTAACAATTGTTAATATATATGCACCCAACGTTGGAACACCTCAATATATAAGGCAAACACTAACAGCCATAAAAGGAGAAATCGACAGTAACACAATAATATGCAGTGGGGGACTTTAACACCCCATTTTCATCAATGGACAGATCATCCAGACAGAAAATCAGTAAGGAAACACAGGCCTTAAATGGCACATTGGACCAGATGCACGTAACTGATATTTACAGAGCATTCCATCCAAAAGCAGCAGAATACATATTCTTCTCAAGTGCACATGGAATGTTCTCCAGGACTGATCACATGCTGAGCCATAAAGCGAGCCTTGGTACATTTAAGAAAACTGAAATCAGATCAAGCATCTTTTCTGACCACAATGATATGAGATTAGAAATCAACTACAAGAAAAAAAAACTGTAAAAAACACAAACACGTGGAGGCTAAACAATATGCTACTAAACAACCAATGGATTATTGAAGATATCAAAGAGGAAATCAAAAAATACCAAGAGACAAATGAAAATGAAAAGATGAATCCAAAACCTATGGGACACAGCAAAAGAAGTTCTAAGAAGTTTATAGCAATGTAATTGTACCTCAGGAAACACAAAAAATCACAAATAAATAACCAAACCTTACACTTAAAGCAACTACAGAAAGAAGAACAAACAAAACCCAAAGTTAGTAGAAGGAAAGAAATCATAAAAATCAGAGCAGAAATAAGTGAAATAGAGACAAAGGAAACAATAGCTAAGATCAATAAAACTAAAAGCTGGTTCTTTGAGAAGATAAACAAAATTGATAAACACTTAGCCAGACTCATCAAGAAAAAGAGGAAGAGGACTCAAATCAATAAAAGCAGAAATGAAAAAGGAGAAGTTACAGTGGACACCACAGAAATACAAATGATCATAAGAGACTACTACAAGCAACTATATGCCAATAAAATGGAAAACCTAGAAGAAATGGACAAATTCTTAGAAAGATACAATCTCCCAAGACTGAACCAGGAAGAAACAGAAAATATGAACAGAGCAATCAAAAGTACTGAATTTGAAACTGTGCTTAAAAAACTCCCAACAAGGGGCTTCCCTGGTGGCGCAGTGGTTGGGGGTCCGCCTGCCGGTGCAGGGGACGCGGGTTCGTGCCCTGGTCTGAGAGGATCCCGTGTGCCGCGGAGCGGCTGGGCCCATGGGCCATGGCCGCTGAGCCTGTGCATCCGGAGCCTGTGCTCCGCAACGGGAGAGGCCACGGCGGTGAGAGGCCCGCGTACCGCAAAAAAAACAAAAACAAAAACAAAACTCCCAACAAGGACTTCCCTGGTGGTGCAGTAGTTAAGAATCCACCTGCCAGTGCAGAGGACATGGGTTCGATCCCTGGTCTGGGAAGATCCCACATGCCACAGAACAGCTAAGCCCATATGCCATAACTACTAAGCCTGCACTCTAGAGCCCATGAGCCACAACTACTGAGCCCATGTGCTACAACTAAAGCCCACATGCCTAGAGCCCATGCTCCACACCAAGAGAAGCCACCACAAGGAGAAGCCCACACACCGCAATGAAGAGTATCCCCCGCTCGCCACAACTAAAGAAAGCCCATGTGCAGCAACAAAGACCAAATGTAGCCAAAAAAACTCCCAACAAACAAAAGTCCAGAACCAGGTAGGTTCACAGGCAAATTCCATCAAACATTTAAGAAGAGTTAATACCTATCATTCTGAAACTATTCCAGAAACTCGCAGAGGAAGGAACACTCCCAAACTCATTCTATGAGGCCACCGTCACCCTGATACCAAAACCAAAGATATCACAAAAAAGAAAATTACAGGCCATTAGACACAAAAATCCTTAACAAACTACTAGCAAACTGAATCCAGCAATACATTAAAAGGATCATACACCATGATCAAATGGGATTTATCCCAGGGATGCAAGGATTTTCAATATCTGCAAATCAATCAGTGTGATAAACCCCATCAACAAATTGAAGAATAAAAACCATATGATCATCTCAATAGATGCAGAAAAAGCTTTTGACAAAATTCAACACACATTTATGGTAAAAACTTTCCAGAAAGTGGGCATAGAGGGAACATATGTCAACATAATAAAGGCCAAATATGACAAACCTACAGCTCAATGGTAAAAAAGCTGAAAGCATTTCCTCTAAGATCAGGAACAACGACACTTCTATTTAACATAGTTTGGAAGTCCTAGCCTTGGCAATCAGAGAAGAAAAAGAAGTAAAAGGAATCCAAATTGGAAAAGGATGTAAAACTGTCACTGTTTGCAGATGACATGATACTATACATAGAGAATCCTAAAGATGCTGCCAGAAAACTATTAGAGCTCATCAATGAATTCGGTAAAGTTGCAGGATACAAAATTAATACACAGAAATCTGTTGTATTTCTATACACTAACAATGAAAAATCAGAAAGAGAAATTACAGAAACAATCCCATTTACCATTGCATCAAAAAGAATAAAATACCTAGGAATAAACCTACCTAAGGAGACAAAAGTCCTGTACTTCAAAAACTGTAAGCCCCTGATGAAAGAAATCAAAGGTGACACAGAAAGATGGAAAGATATACCATGTTCTTGGATTGGAAGAATCAATATTGTCAAAATGACTGTAATACCCAAGGCAATCTACAGATTCAGTGCAATCCCTATCAAATTACCAATGGCATTTTTCACAGAACCAGAACAAAAAATCTTAAAATTTGTATGAAGACACAAAAGACCCCCAATAGCCAAAGCAATCTTGAGAAAGAAAAACGGAGCTGGAGGAATTAGGCTTCCTGACTTCAGACTATACTACAAATCTACAATCATCATAACAGTAAAGTAATGGCACAAAAACAGAAATACAGATCAACGGAACAGGATAGAAAGCCCTGAAATAAACTCATGCGCCTCTGGTCAATTAAGCTACGACAAAGGAGGCAAGACTATACAATAGAGAAAAGACAAGTCTCTTCAATAAATGGTGCTGGGGAAACTGGGCAGCTACATGTAAAAGAATGAAACTAGAACATTCTTTAACACCATATGCAGACGTAAAGACCTAAATGGATTAAAGATATGTGGCTCAATATCCAAAAAACAAACAACCTAATCAAAAAATGGGCAGAAGACCTAAAAAGACATACAGATGGCCAAGAGGCACATGAAAAGATGCTCAACATCACTAATTATTAGAGAAATGCCAATCAAAACAACGAAGAGATATCACCTCACACCAGACAGAATTGCCATCATCAAAAAGCCTACAAACAGTAAATGCTGGTGAGGGTGTGGAGAATAGGGAACCCTCCTACACTGTTGGTGGGAATGTAAATTGGTACAGCCACTATGGAGAACAGTATGGAGGTTCCTTAAAAAAACTAAAAACAGAGCTACCATATGATCCAGCAATCCCACTCCTGGGCATATATTTGGAGAAAAACATGGTTAGAAAGGACACATGCACCCCAATGTTCAATGCAGTGCTGCCTACAATAGCCAAGACATGGAAGCAACCTAAATGTCCATTGACAGATGAATGAATAAAGAAGATGTGGTACATATATACAATAGAATATTACTCAGCCATTAAAAAGAATGAAATAATGCCATTTGCAGCAATATGGATGGACCTAGAGATTCTCATACTAAGTGAAGTAAGTCAGACAGATAAAGGCAAATATCATATGATATCGCTTATATGCAGAATCTAAAAAAATGATACAAGTGAACTTAGTTACAAAACAGAAAGAGACTCACAGACTTAGTGATTGAATTTATGGTTACCAGCAGGGAAGGTTCAGGGGGGTAACAGATTGGGAGTTTGGGATTAACATGTACACACTGCTATATTTAAAATAGATAACCAACAAAGACCTGCTGTATAGCATAGGGAACTATGCTCAATATTCTGTAATAACCTAAATGGGAAAAGAATTTGAAAAAGAATAGATACATGTATAACTGAATCACTTTGCTGTATACCTGAAACTCACACAACACTGTTAATCAACTATACTCCAATATAAAATAAAAATTTTTTAAATGATTAAACAATACTATATTGCAAAAAAATGCTAACCATCAAAACAAAACAAAAAAACACTCCCTTATAACATCTTATAACAGCAACTATTTGGCTGATGCAATTTAAGTCTTGCAAACTCAGGAGAAAAAAAAAAAAAAGGAAGAAAGAAAACAGTATGTAGAAAGAAATATTCTCTAAAATTCCCAGAGACCTGATTTATTATCATTCTAAAGGACAGAATGGAGTAGCAATGAAATAATCTCATCCATGTTCTAAAACAGTGGTGTAGGGACCCTACCCCCTTACCTCTCATGATAACAACAACAGATCAATAAATGAACACTGTAATCTAACAAAGAGTATGTTACCTTCAGAGGTTAATACATTGTCTTATTAATAATGTCATTAATAACATTCACATGCAATATAAGTATACTGGATACGTGGTTAAAGGATGTTACACCTTTTAAGCTGTTGAGAAATATGGGTTTGTGGATATTATCTTTTGAGCATTAGTGTCATATTACTAAGGGCATGACCTAAATATTATTGGGAAATCTAAAATTTTCACAATAAGTTTCATGTCATTTACACTACATTGGCCTGAAAGACAGAGAATTCTTATGCGTCAGGAAAATGACTCTATGCCAGAAAGCTTGGTAGATAGGTGGGGTGAAAAAGAGAAAAAGAAGGATGCATAGGAACTCTGCTACAGTCAATACAGCAATATGTTGATCACCTTTTTTTAAGAAATGTTTTATTTTAGAATAGTTACAGATTTATTAAAAAGTTACAAAAATAGTGCAGAGCTCCTGTATACCTCTCACCCAGGTTTCACTATTTTGAACATCTTACATTACTACGATACATTTGCTACAACTAAGTAATTGAGACATTACTATTAACTAAAGTCCACACTCTATTTGGATTTCTGTTTTCTTCTAATGTCCTTTTGCCCTTCCAGCATCCCATCCAGCATAACACTTTACATTTAGTCATGTCTCCTTAGCCTCCTTTTGGCTGTGACAATTTCTCAGACATTTCTTGTTTACGACAGCCATGACAGTTTTGTGAAGTACCGGTCAAGTGTTTTGTAGAATGTCCCTCAACTGGGGTTTAACCTAATATTTTCAAATGATGAGACTACGGTTATGGGTTTTGGGAGGAAGACTGCAAAGGTAAAGTGCCCTTCAATGAGATCATATCATATCAAGGATACATGCTCTCAACATGACATATTGATGTTAACCATTATCACCTGGCCAAGGTCGTGTTCGCCAGGTTTCTCCACTGTAAAGTACCTCTCTCCCCATCCTTTTCAAACTCTACTCTTTGGAATTAAATTGCAAGGCATAGCCAACACTCAAGGGATAGGAAATTAAGCTTCACCTTCTTGAGGGGTGAATAGCCACATAAATTATTTGGAATTCTTCCCTATGAGAGATATGCCTCTTCTCTCCTATCTACCTATCTATTTCTTTCTTTCTTTCTCAATCACTTACTTTTTCATATTGGAACTCATGAATATTCAATCCCTTTTCCCCCCCAAACATAAATCAGTGGTGGCCAAGATACATATTTACATTTTTATAAAAGTCAATAAAGATAAGTTGGAACATTTTATGTGGTGCAGATGAATACTATTTGACATTGGATATGATAATATATTCTATAATTTCCCCAGAATCATCTTCCTATAAATATCAGATGTGTTTTTCCTTAACTGGCCATGACTGTAACTGTGTCCACAATAGACCTTCCCTGCAAGGCTACAAGTGTTGCATTGTGAGTGGAGCCCTCTTAGATACTTGGCCTTTTCCCATCTCATTCCCGTGATGATTGCATCGTACACATAATGCCGTTCTTCAGCAAGTGGTGTGGAGGCAAGGTTATAGTGTAACCATGTTCCTCTTTAAAGAAACAAGAGGATTCATGATACAAAGAGCTCTTCTCTACAATACATAGACTCTTTTTTTTTTAGTAATAGCAAAGACAAAGTTGTAGCTCCTTAAGTTTCTAAAGAAAGAAATGGTTCGTTTTCAACATTTGAGAAGTAATTTTAAGAAGCAGTATAAGGAAACTCAGTCTTTTATCAGAGGGGGGAGGTGCCCAAGAAACTCTTATTTTTACTTCTGATTAACCAAAACACTGTGTGCTGAAACATAAAGTTGATCTCATCCAATTTCTGTGACGAAAAATACCAATCAAAGCAAAAAGCATCTTATTTGTCCTTGGAAGAAACCTGAATATAGTTCTTTGTCAAGAATTTGCCCGGTCCCAATTTTCACCCCTACAAAGGAAATAAATTCCGTACAATCAAAGGTAAGGCAAAGGATAATTGCATCCAGAACAACCCATCAGTATGCTAACTAAACCAGGCTCACAGACAGCTTGTTAGTTACTACCCAGGCCAGAGAGGGAGTCAGACAATAGACCATTTCAGAGGTCAGTTAAGGAGACGGCCTCCCACTTAGGAGTGCTGCCAGGGACATACAATCCAGTGTCTGACATCTGGGTTCTGCAGCTGCCAAGTCTGCCCCTTGTGTGGCCACAGGTGCTGGCTATAACTCTGAGACACATGGAAGAAGGAACAGTTTCATCGTGCATATGTGTGTTTATGTGTATGGTTTTTTCTTTTAATTTTGTTTCCCAAAAGGTACATAATTTATTTTGTTTCGCAATTAATGTATTTCTGCCTTATGACAAGGAACATTTGGGAGGCTATCAAAGAAGAAGCTTTTGTTCAAGAACAAGGGCAAAACAAAGCTGAGTTCTTACACCTACAGGGTACACTGTACACTCATATGCTGTGTGTGGCATTGTTAGCTTAGTCGTTTGAATAGGCCTTCTCAGGACCAGAAAGACAGAAATGGATGCGGAAAAGCAAACAGGCAGTTGGGCTAAGACAAAGCCTAAATACTTATTTTCCTCCTATAGTCTCCCCTGCCATCCTTGTTTTGGATCTTCACGAGAATGTGTGTTTATCAATGTGTATTTCTGAGCCTGGAACAGACTGTATCCCGTTTTCTATCTCACACTATACCAGCTATACCCATCACTTAACACAGCTTAAAGCAGTAACACTAAGCTCTCCTCTTCCCTTTTCAGGAGACTTCGCTCCTGTTTATGAGGCAAATCTAGAAGTTGCTATCTCAGATAGGTATTTGAGGTTCCTAACCCTAAAGTTATGGGCAGTAGTAGAAATGGGTTGATTAAGAGAAGGGCACTAAACTGGTAAGAACAATGAAGAGCTAATAGTCAATAGCATTTATATCTATATTTCCACAAACATACACGTTCTCCTTGTTTTGCCTGCTTCATAGCCTGTAATTAGAAACTGAATTTAATGGAGGAGGAATGAATCTTCAGATTTCATCTTACTGAATCTTTTCTAAAGAGAAATACCTGAATCCTTAGGCCAGTGGTTCTCCATCTTTTAAAGCCAATGTGCCCTACAATGTCTTTTACACAGGATCCTCTCTATATTCCAACAGCCAAGAAGAATTGTGACAGGTTTTACTGTGTATTTTCTATTCCAAAGACAATAGATGAATTGAATAAGCTTTTTCTAAGCACAGCCACCACCGCATTTTCCTTAAGAACCTGGGCTCTCTTATTGATGTTCTGTCAGACTGTGCTTAGCGCATAATAAATCCTCCATCAGGATTCGTTGAATGGTTGAGTGAACCAATGAAATAAATCATGAAATTATCTATACAGGAGACTTCCCAAAAGCAACGGAATAGAATTTCAAAACGTTTGTCGTTTTTCAGGCCCCAGTAAGTTCCCCAAGGTATCATGCTATGTTTCCACAGCCGAAAGTAATGCTTAGTTTACCAAGCTTCTACAAATTGTGCCTTTGTCTGTTTCGGGTGTTCTCCATGTTTTTCAGGTTGTGTTTTCCTCTGCCCATAATGACTATGTACGTCCTCATGATGAGTAAGAACTGATGCTAGACAACATGGTGTATTTTGGTGCCGTGGATTAACTCATGTGAGGTTTTATCCAGCAGCCTACTTTCCCTTGTACGTTTTTGGTTGTGTTTATGTATATTCCTGTCCCAGAGTTTATTAATCCTATCTGACCTGTTCTTGAAAATGTTTTCCTTTTCACATGGTTTCCGTTGAGCACATTTGGGTTTAAATGAACTTGCTTTAGAAAAAAAATGTTTTTCTAGGAGCAGTACTGCACCTTTATGTCAGTACTCGTCTGTACCTGTCTCATATCTCCTACTCAACCACTTCTCTTCCCTTATATAGACATGTTTAGATCTCTCTACCCCAACTCCAGCTATAAACTTTTTCCCTTCTCTTTAGTGTCAAGCTTCTCAGGAGAGTGGTTTGTATGTGTGTCTCCACTTCCTTTCTATTCACTCATCAACTTTCTGTAATCTGATTTCCCATCCCTGCTTAGAACCTCCACGGAGCTGGTTCCTATGAGAGTCACCTCCAAGCTGCCAAATGCCTTATCTCTATTTCTTCGAGGCAGTTATCACTGTTGATTAAGTCTACTCTCCTGAAATTGTCTTTACCCTAGATTGCTTTTCTGGTTTTCCTTCCATCTCTGAGACCATTCCATCTTGGACCATTAGGGACTTCTTTTCCTCACTCCAGCATTCCATCTTTGGCCTTTCTCTTCCCTTTCTGACTTCTCCCTACACAAACATATTCAGGCCTCTCTGCCAGTGTTGACACCCAAATTGATCTCTAGCCCAGAACTCTCTTAACTTCCATATCCATAGCCATAATTTGCTATCAGACATCTCTCTTGACTCTTACTCTCAGCTTGTACAGCAGACCATGGTAGCTGTTGTTTCTGTTTGTTCCACACTCTTTCTCACATACCCACGCCCCCTTCTGCTTCCCTTTTCTTTGGGGAATTCCTTCTTCACTCCATGTGGTCCTGATGGGAAGTAACTATGTGTCAGGCAGACACATAGCCTGACCTGGTCCAGTCAGCATCCCTCCATGAACTGATACTAGATGTAAGGAGAAAGCAGCACCTCTTTTGCTGGCATGCTGCTGACAGCCATCCTTCCCTCCAAGTTTCAAGGTCCTGACCATATCATTTGAGGTCCTGGATTACTCAAGCAGGAAATCTAGGAATCTATCCATTCTTCCTTCCTACACCCCTCCAAACTAAATCGATGATAAACTTTCGTTAATTATATATCTTAAAGACTTGTCTCTCAAACGGGTACTCTCTTCTCCATACCTACTGCCCCTGGGTCCAGGCTAGTGTCATTTCTCCTAACTGATCTCCCTGTACCCAGTTTAGCCCTCTCCCATTCATCCTCTACACTAAAGCCAAAAGGAACTTATTGAAAAACAGATTAAATCCCTCAATAGCTTTCTGGTATCTTCCAGAGAATTGAAGCAACTTAAGGCAAATAGGGGCCCCCACCTGCCTCTCTAACCTCACCTCGTGCTCTTCCTACCCAGTCCTCTGCATTCTTGCCCTAGTGAGCAATGCCCTACACTCCTGAACATGCCCTGCCTTCTCTCACCATCCTCACATTCTCTTCTCTTTGCCTGTACTGCCCTGACCTTCCTTCTTCTTCTTGTTTTTTTTGTTTTGTTGTTGTTTATTTGTTTTCCAGTCATAAAATACTTATTAAGGGATACTCTGGAATATAGTGAATATACATTTAGGATCACAATATGAAGCAATTTCAGTGCTCTCAAAAGTCAGCCCAGCCCTCAATGCTCTGCAGGTGTAAAAACCACTAGTGAGACTCACTAAAAGCAGTTCATGACAGAAGAGGCTTTTTGTGAATATTCACAACTAGAGCTTCTGTTAAGTGCAAAACCACATCACATTACACTTATGCAGCAACAATGTACTAACATTGTTTTCATTAGTCACTAGTCAACTAGTGACTAGTCAACTAGTCAACTAGTCACTAGTCAACTAGTCACTAGTCATCAACTTGCATAAAATACCAGCACAATAGAGCTCACAAAATGGGCTAAAAAAATGAATGTGTCCTTGCAAAACACACACTGTAACGGAAGAAGAGACATTTTTTTAAAAAACATCTTTATAATTGCTTTACAATGGTGTGTTAGTTTCTGCTGTATAACAAAGTGAATCAGCTATATGTATACATATATCCCCATATCCCCTCCCTCTTGCGTCTCCCTCGCATGAGACATGTTTTAAAAGTATTATGCGCCCTACAGAAACTGCATTCATTCCAATGATCTCAAGTGACCCAACCTGCGGTACATTCTTTTACAAGGTTTCAACCAGGCAGCACCTCCTCTGGGAAGCCTTTTCTTATTCCTCCTAAGCTGGACTGGATGTCCATCCATGGTCCCGTACTAACCTGTGTGCTCTTCTTTCAAGGTTCTTGACCCACAGGTATTGTAATTGTTCACTTGTCTACTGCATAGCTCTGTGAATGGATCCTAACATATATATACTTCCATGGTTAACATGATGCCTGACATATAGTGTGTGCTCAGTACAAGTTGGTCAAATGGGCACATGATGGAATCACCACTGATTCAAGGAAAATGTATGAAGTTATTATTCATCTATATTAAAATCACCATTGATTCAAAGAAATGTATGAGGTTATTATTCATCTATATTTGCCTTTGAGTCTCTGTCGGAAGCCTTTCACAACATTTTAGATGCTTTGTACTAGAATATACTACATTTCCTTAATGCTGCCAAATTTATCTTGAATCCTAAATAATTAAGCTCTTAAATTTTCTGAAAGTAGAAATATACTTTTGGTTTGGTTAGCTGTATTAGTACTAATATAATATAACCTTTTAGACAGTGTTGATTAAGTCTTTAGATTAAATCTGGGGGGTTTAAGTGACTATGCATCCATCTATCATAACGTGGGTTTTGTTTTTTGGTTTTCCTTAATGTACACAGAGCAGAAACTTTCTTCTGCCTTCTATTAAATCAACACTGATTAATACTAATTAAATTACATGGCTCTTTTTAAATTATAGATTTGTGTAGATTTTAATATACACCATAAAAATTAAATGCCTGCTTTTTTAATGGGCTGTGGCATTTGTTTTTATGTAACCTAATCTTACTGAAGGTTTTGGAAATATTAACCCTTTTGGTAACAGTCCACATTCATGAAGGACAAGCTCATTTTACTTTTTTTTTTATTTTACTTTTGAGGAAAAACAAATAATTACCTAAGACAACCATCATGTTGATTTTTCATGCAATCAAAACATTCTAAAATATTCTTTAACTGGTGTATTTCTTTTGTAGCCAGTTTACTGCATGAATTCAACTTTTTAATCTCTGTAATGGATTATAATGATTTTGTACAATATTAGTCAATCACATTTCTAACCACTGTGGTCACCACATAAATTATTACAACCTCTAAATTCATCATTTTCATGGATATTTCCTTCTCCCTAGATGTAAAGATGAAGATATACATCGTTTTCAACAGATGGAGAAAATAATAGTAGCCAATCTCTTAAAACTTTCATTTAGTCTATAAAAAGCAAAAGGAAAAAAAACACTATTATGTTGGTTAACAAAATTCTGCATTTCTGTTGTCTAAATATCAGCTTGCAAATACTTTATAACATCAAGAAGTAATAAAATTTTTCATTAGACACCTTTTCAGCAAAAACAGTCTCCCAAAATAAATTTGAAAGGAAGTTCTTAATCTTTATTACCTTCCTATTCTTGATTAAAACATGGTGTTAAATGAATATCAAGGGTCAACAGTTTCTTTTCTTTTCCTAATTGAAAGACTGTCTCCTGAAACTATCTCTACTCATCTTAGGTTTACCACCCTAGAAACGTTATTTTATTTTTTTATTATTATTAATTTTTTTACTTTTAAAAGAAAGCTATATTTGATTAGGGGGAGAAAAAGGAAGAAAACATTAACATTAGCCACTGTGGGATCCATTTTCTCTACTTGCTCTGTTTAGTAAACAGTCCAAGTAATGCCTTCCAAGGATGATTGATTTTTTTATTATTATTATTTTTTAACATCTTTATTGGAGTATAATTGCTTTACAATGGTGTTTTAGTTTCTGCTTTATAACAAAGTGAATCACTTATACATATACATATGTTCCCATATCTCTTCCCTCTTGCGTCTCCCTCCCTCCCACCCTCCCTCTCCCACCCCTCTACGTGGTTACAAAGCACTGAGCTGATCTCCCTGTGCTATGCGGCTGCTTCCCACTAGCTATCTATTATACGTTTGAGGGCTTCCCTGGTGGCGCAGTGGTTGAGAGTCCGCCTGCTGATGCAGGGGACACGGGTTCGTGCCCCAGTCTGGGAAGATCCCACATGCCGCGGAGCGGCTGGACCCGTGAGCCATGGCCGCTGAGCCTGCGCGTCCGGAGCCTGTGCTCCGCAACGGGAGAGGCCACGACAGTGAGAGGCCCACGTACCGCAAAAAAAAAAAAAAAAAAAAATCATATGTTTGGTATTGTATATATGTCCATGCCACTCTCTCACTTTGTCACAGCTTACCTTTCCCCCTCCCCATATCCTCAAGTCCATTCTCTAGTAGGTCTGTGTCTTTATTCCTGTCCTGCCACTATGTTCTTAAAAACCTTTTTTTTGTTGTTTAGATTCCATATATATGTGCTAGCATACGGTATTTGTTTTTCTCTTTCTGACTTACTTCACTCGGTATGACAGACTCTAGGTCCATCCACCTCACTACAAATAACTCAATTTCATTTCTTTTTATGGCTGAGTAATATTCCATTGTATACATGTGCCACATCTTCTTTATCCATTCATCTGTTAATGGACACTTAGGTTGTTTCCATGTCCTGGCTATTGTAAATAGAGCTACAGTGAACTTTGTGGTACATGACTCTTTTTGAATTATGGTTTTCTCAGGGCATATGCCCAGTAGTGGGATTGCTGGGTCATATGGTAGTTCTATTTTTACTTTTGTAGGGAACATCCATACTGTTCTCCATAGTGGCTGTATCAATTTACATTCCCACCAACAGTGCAAAAGGGTTACCTTTTCTCCACACCCTCTCCAGCATTTATTGTTTGTAGATTTTTTGATGATGGCCATTCTGACTGGTGTGAGGTGATACCTCACTGTACTTTTGATTTGCATTTCTCTAATGATTAGTGATGTTGAGTATCCTTTCATGTGTTTGTTGGCAATCTGTATATCTTCTTTGGAGAAATGTCTGTTTAGGTCTTCTGCCCATTTTTGGATTGGGTTCTTTTTTTTGGGGGGGGGTTCTTTGTTTTTTTGATATTGAGATGCATGAGCTGCTTGTAAATTTTGGACATTAATCCTTTGTAAATTGCTTAATTTGCAAATATTTTCTCCCACTCTGAGGGTTGTCTTTTCGTCTTGTTTATGGTTTCCATTGCTGTGCAAAAGTTTTTAAGTTTCATTAGGTCCCATTTGTTTATTTTTGTTTTTATTTCTATTTCTCTAGGAGGGGGGTCAAAAAGGATCTTGCTGTGATTCATGTCATAGAGTGTTCTGCTTATATTTTCCTCTAAGAGTTTTATAGTGTCTGGCCTTACATTTAGGTCTTTAATTCATTTTGAGTTTATTTTCACCATTATTATTCAACATAGTTTTGGAAGTTTTAGCCACAGCAATCAGAAAAGAAAAAGAAATAAAAGGAATCCAAATCAGAAAAGAAGTAAAGCTGTCACTGTTTGCAGATGACATGATAATATACATAGAGAATCCTAAAGATGTGACCAGAAAACTACTAGAGCTAATCAATGAATTTGGTAAAGTTGCAGGATACAAAATTAATGCACAGAAATCTCTTGCATTCCTGTACACTAACAACGAAAGACCAGAAAGAGAAATTAAGGAAACAATCCCATTTACCATTGCAACAAAAAGAATAAAATACCTAGGAATAAACTTACCTAAGCAGACAAAAGTCCTGTACTTAGAAAACTATAAGACACTGATGAAAGAAACCAAAGATGACACAAACAGATGGAGACATATACCATGTTCTTGGATTGGAAGAATCAATATTGTGAAAATGACTATACTATCCAAAGCAATTTACAGATTCAATGCAATCCCTATCAAACTACCAATGGCATTGTTCACAGAACTAGAACAAAAAATTTCACAATTTGTATAGAAACATAAAAGACCCCGAATAGCCAAAGCAATCTTGACAAAGAAAAATGGAGCTGGAGCAATCAGGCTCCCTGACTTCAGAGTATACTACAAAGCTACAGTAATCAAGACAGTATGGTACTGGCACAAAAACAGAAATATAGATCAATGGAACAGGAAAGAAAGCCCAGAGATAAACCCACGCACATATGGTCACCTTATTTTTGATAAAGGAGGCAAGAATATACAATAAAGAAAAGACAGCCTCTTCAATAAGTGGTGCTGGGAAAACTGGACAGCTACATGTAAAAGAATGAAATTAGAACACTCCCTAACACCATACACCCTAGTAATTTTAAGTGACTCTAAGTGTCTATGCTTGGCAATATTCACCTATCAGAGAGTGACTGTAGGATTAAAACCCTCATTACGCAAAGCACTTGTCTCCTGGGTGTAGTTTATTTCCACTCAGGCTTTTCTAGTGTTCATGGAGATACACTGGAGGCACTATTTCATTTTTCATGTAGATTGTGATAAAAGCCTCATTTCCCAGGGCCATCTATCACTACCCTACAGGTTGGAGACCACCTTTGTTGTGCCAGAGGCCAGCAGATGCCATATCCTTCGGCCCGGGCCTGCTTTGTTACACTTGTTATGTACGAAATGCCAGAAATGTACCCAGCATTTGACAAAACATAAAACACAAGAGGTTCTATTGTTACCACTTTTCATTCCAGAGTATAAAATAGCTGGTAGCCATCACAGTATCAGCTGGAGCACCAGTGACAGATTAGATCATTAGGAAATGCCAGGTAAGTGAGCCAATTTAAATGAAAATCATGTAAAGATGTGACTGGGAGGGTGTGTGGTAGTTATTCAAAGGAGCCCGAGAAAATTTGTTGGGAGCTAGTTTATTTTTTTGAAACATTAATATTTTTCCCCTTGCCTAGAGTGTGTGAGATGAACTACAACAAGATATGAAAAAAGTGGGCAAGGGAGGGACTAGTGAAACAGAATGAGAATCTCCAGCATGAAGAATATGAATGAAATGAAGAAATGAAGCCATATTATCTTGTGACTGACCTGAAAATAATGAGCTACTTAGTGCCTGTCTCTTTCTGGGCACCACTCTCCCATTAAACCTTATTTCCCGTGGTGGTACAGTCAGGCCAACCTCTTTACTGCCTAGTCAGCCCATCACCTCCTTTCTAGTGCTCTGTCATTCCTCTATTGGTGGTATTTCCTTTCTTTCCTGCATGCCAACCACTACTCAGCGCAGTTCAGTTTCTAGCTCCCTCATGATTGTTCTCTAAGCGTGGAGTTCATGTACCATCTCAGAACCCCATGGCATTCTTATTTCCTCACTATTTCTTCCACTTGCTTTCTGAAGATATTGTGTGGGTGGATTTTGACTAAATAAATTGTAAGATACACCAGGGCAAGCTGATAATTATCTTATGTTATAAAACATGTTGCACATAGCAAATGCTCCTTGAATACCTCACTTCCAAACATTCCAGGAGTTGATCTTAAATGTTGACCATCCACACTCATCTACAAGGTCTTCTATGCCAAAGTAAGATCTGCTATCACCACTGACATCAGATTTACTCATTTCCTCCTCCACACTTTTTTCCTACTCCTTGTTTTAATGTGCTCGTCAGTATAAGCCCCCTCCCTACACCAGATCCTTTCCCCAAAAATTTATCTCTCGCCAGCTAAAAAGTTGGCCTGCTGTGCACACGCCTCTACTCTCTACCTATCCCTGTTACTTGAAGGTAGAAGTTTTTCTCACTTAGGCAATGGCATTCTTCCTGGCACCAGTCATGATAGTCACTATACCGAGCTTTTATTTTGTACCTTGAGACATTAGCTGTAAAGGATGAAAGTCAACAATATTTATGAATCTGTTTAAAAAGTACTTAGCATGATGAGGACTTCATAAGGCACGTGCCTGGTTCATTGATAACTCTAGAGAAATAACACAGTCCTAGAGACATTTTTGAAGCTCATGACTGAGTGTAGAACTATTCCATAATCACTAGAAATGTTTATTAAGCACCTCCTTTTCTTCTTTGTCTTTTTTAACAAATCAATTATGTGTCACTTCAGCTTAGGTTTGAAGCATAGGATTTCTCCCATAGGAGATGCTCAATAAATTCTGAATGAATAGATGTATGGAAGGATGAATGGATAAATGAAATTGGGTTGTTGTCCATCACACCCACACATGATCATGAGGGTATCATGATCACAGATCCATGAGAGTATGGTCACAGATCCATGAGAGTATCATTTGCTTTGAACTGTACAGTAGGTTCTGATCACAGTTTTATGCCAGTGCACATACATACTAGTACATTCCCCCTTGGAACAAAAGACAGTTGACAGGGTGGATGTGACAGGTTGGTATTTAGTGATAGCAGTAATAATTTTAGCTTACATTTGCTAAGTTCTTCTTAGGTACCAAGCACTGTTCTAAGTGCTTTAGGTATATTATTTCATTTAATCTTTTAAAACCCTGTCATTGCCAAAAGGTGGAAACAACCCAAGTTCCCATCAACAGGTAAATGGATAAACAAAATGAGGAATACATTGGAATATCATTCAGCCATGAAAAGGAATGAAGTTCTGATATGTCCTACAACATGGATGAACCTTGTAAACATTATACTAAGTGAAATAAGCCTTGTGTATCAATATTGTATTATTACACTTATATGAACTGCCTAGAATAGACAAATTCATAAAAATAATAAGTGGATTAGAGGTTAGCAGGAATTTCAGGTTGGGGAGAAGGTGGATGACAGTTATTACTTAATGAGCACACAGGTTTTGTTCGGGGTGTTGAAAAAAATTGTAAATAGATAGTGGTGATGGTTGTACAACATTGCAAATGTATTGTAATTGATGCCACTGAATTGTACATTTAAAATGGTTAAAATGGCATATTTTATTATATATTTTACCTCAATAAAAATTAGTGAAAAAACCTATTATTATCCTAATTATAAATTTGAGTATATCGGGAATGTTTAAACAAATAGGAGTTATATATTCTAACATAACAAGAAGTACAGGAGGGTGATATGGCATTGGTTCATGGCCTCAACAATATCTAGGTCATCCTCTGAATCTCTTGCCTTTCCCTAATGATAGTAAGAAGATGGCTGCAACTCTATATATTACTTCCACGTTTGAGGTAGAAAGCAGCTAAGAAGGGGATGACACCAGTCTCATCTGTTTCTTGTCTCAGGAAAAAAAACTACACTTTCCTTATGCTTCTAATAGATTTCCTCTTACTGGGCAGAACCGTGCCTCTGGGCTATCCCTAGCTGCAAGGCAAGGGAGGCTGGCAAAATAAGTATTTAGTGTTTCCAGCCTCTTCAGTGGAGTCAACAAAGAGACGGATTGGAAATGTCTGTTAAGGAATGAACACCATCTGGCGCAATGACAAAAATGAGCAGCGGAGAAGTTAAATAAAGTTTCTCAACCTGGCAGTTGCCATTTTGGACTGGATAATTAATTCCCTGTTGTGAGGGGCTGACCTGTGCATTGGGGGATGTTTAGCAGCATCCCTGGCCTCTACCCATTAGGTAACAGTAGTCTCCCATCCCCCAGTTTTTGGGGGTTTTCTTGGGTTTTTTTTTTTTTCTTGTGTTATGCGGGCCTCTCACTGTTGTGGCCTCTCCCATTGCGGAGCACAGGCTCCGGACGCGCAGGCTCAGCGGCCATGGCTCACGGGCCCAGCCGCTCCGCGGCATGTGGGATCTTCCCGGACCGGGGCATGAAACCGTGTCCCCTGCATCGGCAGGCGGACTCTCAAGCACTGCGCCACCAGGGAAGCCCCATCGCCCAGTTTTGATAATCAAAACTGTCTCCAGACATTGCCAAATGTCTTGGGGGAAGGGTGCACAAAGTTGCCCCCAGTTGAGGACCACTAGGTTAGATGATGGGCCAAAGTCTCATTGCTGAGAAGTGGTGGAGCTGAGGTTTGAACCCGAACATCTGACTCTACAGCCTTTCTTCTTCTGAGCAGCCTATGCAGTTGAACAAATGGCCTTGTAGTTAACAGGAGCTATGGATCAACTGGACTAACTTGCTATACACTGAGTTAATGAGACACCCATGAAATGCTATGCTGACCATCCATACGCTTTTCCTGAGTGCTTGTTATTTAGCCATAACCCCTTACAGTTTAGAAGTAATAGCAGATATAGGATGTAGGAGAAGGGATCAAGTAGCTTTATAACCCAAACATTGTCAACAGGGCAACTTATTTCTTGGGAAAGCAAATATGTCTTAGATATTAAATGGTCTGTGGCCCTCCTTACCCAACAGATCTTATCCCAGTATTTCATTTCTGTATAAGGGAGCATTTAAATTATTTTTTTTCTCTCTGAAGGAGCAAAATTTTTTTAAAAAAGGTTGAGAAACATTGTAATAGCCTAAGCAACTAGGTGGAACAAGGAATATTTTTCAGAAAAGGTGAGAAATACTATTACCTAAAATAAGATAATGTGGGATCTCTAGATTGTGAATGGTGAGTTAATTTTAGGCATCCTGCTGGGTGTTTTCATTAGATGCATCTCTTTGACTATTGTTGCAGTCACTAGTCATCCTAGTTAATTCACTTTCATGTCTCTCTATTCATGAATGTAATACCTTTTTATGTTTGTCTCTTTTTCGTCACACTAGTTTCACTGGAATACGCCTTTCAAACAAGTAAACCCCCTCCTTTTCTTCATGTCTGCATTATTCAAAGAGGCATCTCTCTAATGTTTTCTTTAAGAAATAAGGTCTAGAAATACACCCACAGTATTAAAATGTGTCTGGATCAGCAGCTGATTACTCACATCATAGAATAATAAGTAAAGATAGTGAGGCAAACAAGTTTATGAGCCATGAAATTCAGTAGGTCTAAGTTTGATTCCTTGACTTTGGACAAGTTACATGACCATTTTCTTATAAAATGGGAATAATGTTTACTTCACGGTGTTGAGGTAAGAATTAAAGGAGATATTATATGTCAACTGCTTAGCAGAGAACCTAGCCAGTAGTTAAGTGGCAAATATGTGGCAACTACTGGCAATAATGTCTGTAAATAATATTTAGTAAAGCAATTTTTTTCTGATAGAAAAAAATAGATTGTAGTATGAGAATGGACTGGCTCAAATCAAAGTGATCTAAAAGGTTCCTCTTCACTCAGTGGTTGCCTCAGGACGGTATGCCAGGATTGACTCTACCTGTTCTGAATCTAACCATGGTTCCTGCCAAGCACAAAGACAAGATACCTAATGTCCACGTAGAAAAGAGGCAACACTGGATCCTATCTCCCTTGTACCCCTCCCTAGAGCTGATGCTGTCCACCACTTTCGGCCAGCCACTTAACATCTATTTATCAGCACCCTCCTTTAACAAATTAGGAGGATGGTACCTGCCTTTCTCTCCCCATGAGATTGTTTGTGGAGAGCAAATGAACTCATTCATGTATGTCTATTCTGTTTAAGGCAGAAAAAGGCACAGTGCCTACTCACACAGTTTACATTTGATCCACTGGCCAGAGGATCTTTCTTATTTATTTAAAACTCTTTGCTTAGTGCTTCACACATAGTAAACTATCAAAAAAATGACAATTGTTTATTTGTTGTTTTGTTACTCTCCAAAACATTATCAATTTAAAATACACCTTAGCAATGTCATGCTGACTGATGGCCTGAGGGAAGTGGGTGCCCATTGTTGTCTGGGTGTCTGAAGTAGGTGGCTTGTATGAAGAACTAGCTATGCTCCTGGGTACACAATTCAGTTGCCTATTGATTTTGTATAATAAAGTGTTCAGAGAATAGATGTCTTTTATAACAGATCACTTTAGCTGTCACTTTTATACTGACCATACTCGTTTAAAATCACTATAACAACTACAAACCACTTTATTTACTAGAAAGGCACATATTCTAGACTAAATTTTGGCTTAGGGAACTGCTATTAATTCCAACACATGAAGAGTCACACAGTAATCTTACAAAATGTTCATGCCTAAGCATTGGATTTATCTTCTTTGACACTGTACCAGTCCTTATAGGATTTCTTCTGGCTTAGAGGTCACTGGTACAAATCCTCCCACCATTTGACTTGAAATTGTTGCTGGTCCCAACTCTGGGACTTGGAAATCTTATTGCCTTTTAGCCATCATCTCAAAAAACATAATTGAGTAGGTATATTCATCTCTTCTGAAACATTTTCCTTCAAATCAACCTAATTCACCTCTTCTTTCATCTCCTTGTAGTATTAATTTTATCACATATCAGCTTTTTTTTTTTTTTTTAACTGCAGAAATGGAATTGGCTGACTATAAAGTTGAAAGCACAAACGTCATGAAATGCTAGGTGAAAGCTCTCCCAACAACAGTAAATCCTCCTTATGGCCCTTTCTGCATCCTCCAGTACTCATTTAATAGCCCAGCTCATCATCCTCCATCCTTTATAGGAAAACATTAATTTTTGGCTTCCTAGCTTTTGCATAATTGTGTTCAACCATTTCTTTAACTTTGGAATTTCTGGTTCATTTTTTTTTCTTTCTACCTTATCTCCTTTATTCTAAGGTGCAGTGGGGTTGGAGATGATCTATATTGAAGAAGGAAAATATACAGCCCCAAAGAGGAATTTCATAAAATTTGAGGTAGGTTTCCTTAGACCCAGATGAAACTCTTTGTCTAGATTTATCTATCCATCCCTTTTTGGTTTCTTGGATATGGTAAGGAATTCTAACATCTCAGCCTTTGGAATGGAGTAGAATGAATAGAGATGCTCAGGAAATATCTCTTAATGTAATAATAAATGCTCCTTTAACTATTTACTTTATTTGCATAATTTATATCATTTGACACACCATGCAGTTTGAGTTCGGCCTGGTGGATGCCAGTGCCTTGGTGCTGGGTGGTATCATTCTGGTTAGGACTTCCTACAGCATGGTATCAACCTAGCCAAAGAACAATTATTATTTTCGCCTATAAAATAAAACTTTATTGTATCACGTACATACAAATATAAAGGAACATTCTGTTTAATTAAAAGCCACACAATAAAACCTACACTCTACATTTTAAACATACTTTTTATAAAAGTCATATATAGTGCTAGGACTAAAGAAATACATGTATCCAGGTACAGATAAGTACCTCACTAACATTTAGCTACTTTCAGTCACTGTAATCTAAACTCACTGTTTCTCTGGGCTTATGTAGATCCCAATTTCAAGAGAGAGCCTTCCAGGGCTTCTCCATCTGAACCTCTTTGAGGAAGTTTCTAGAAAGTCTTACATTTCTCTCTAGTAACAATGATATTTTCCTGCTGGTTCTCAGTTTAAAAGAGGGGAGAAGCTTATTTGCCATTCCAAGAATAAAGATCCATTTGACTTCCTAGGTTGCTACTTTCTCATCTAACATAAAACACATGGAAGGTCCAAAAACAGCTACTACCACTAAACTTAATCAAAAGGAATCCACTGCCACTTCTCAAATCCCCACAACTTCCCTGTATCTCCATTGGCCTCAGTCCATAAACACATGAATGGATAAAGAAGATGTGGTACATATATACAATAGAATATTACTCAGCCATTAAAAAGAATGAAAGAGAGATAGCCTCATCTACCAGAGGGCAGACATCAGAAGCCAGAAGAACTAAAATCCTGCAGCCTGTGGAACAAAAACCACATTCACAGAAAGATAGACAAGACGAAAAGGCAGAGGGCTACATACCAGATGAAGGAACAAGATAAAACCCCAGGAAAACAACTAAATGAAATGGAGATAGGCAACCTTCCAAAAAAAGAATTCAGAATAATGAAATGAATAGTGAAGATGATCCAGGACCTCAGAAAAAGAATGGAGGCAAAGAACGAGAAGATGCAAGAAATGTTTAACAAAGACCTAGAAGAATTAAAGAATAAACAAAAAGAGATGAACAATAACTGAAATGAAAAATACACTAGAAGGAATCAATAGCAGAATAACTGAGGCAGAAGAACGGATAACTGACCTGGAAGACAGAATGGTGGAATTCACTGCTGCAAAACAAAACAAAGAAAAAAGAATGAAAAGAAATGAAGACAGCCTAAGGACCTCTGGGACAACATTAAGTGCAACATTTGCATTATAGGTGTCCCAGAAGGAGAAGAGAGAAAGGACCTGGAAAAGATTTGAAGAGATTATAGTCGAAAATTTCCCTAACATGGGAAAGGAAATAGCCACCCAAGTCCAGGAAGTGCAGAGAGTCCCATTCAGGATAAGACCAAGGAGAAACATGCCGAGACACAAAGTAATCAAATTGGCAAAAATTAACGACACAGAAAATTATTGAAAGCAGCAAGGGAAAAATGACAAATAATATACAAGGGAACCCCCATAAGGTTAACAGCTGATTTCTCAGCAGAAACTCTACAAGCCAGACGGGAGTGGCATGACATATTTAAAGTGATGAGAGGGAAGAAACTACAAACAAGATTACTCTACCTGGCAAGGATCTCATTCAGATTAGATGGAGAATTCAAAAGCTTTACAGACAAGCAAAAGCTAAGAGAATTCAGCACCACCAAACAAGCTCTACAACAAAGGCTAAAGGAACTTCTCTAAGTGGGAAACACAAGAGAAGAAAAGGACCTACAAAAACAAACCCAAAACAATTAAGAAAATGGTCATAGGAACATACATATCGATAATTACCTTAACGTGAATGGATTAAATGCTCCAACCAAAAGACACAGGCTTGCCGAATGGATACAAAAACAAGACCCATCTATATGCTGTCTACAAGAGACCCACTTCAGACCTAGGGACACATACAGACTGAAAGTGAGGGGATGGAAAAAGATATTCCATGACAATGGAAATCAAAAGAAGGCTGGAGTAGCAATACTCATATCATATAAAATAGACTTTAAAATAAAGAATGTTACAAGAGACAAGGAAGGACAGTACATAATGATCAAGGGATCAATCCAAGAAGAAGCTATAACAATTATAAATATATATACACCCAACATAGGAGCACCTCAATACATAAGGCAACTGCTAACAGCTATAAAAGAGGAAATCGACAGCAACACAATAATAATGGGGGACTTTAACACCTCACTTACACCAATGGACAGATCATCCAAAATGAAAATAAATAAGGAAACAGCAGCTTTAAATGACACAATAGACCAGATAGATTTAATTGATATTTATAGGACATTCAATCCCCAAATAGCAGATTACACTGTGTTTACACAGATTACACAGCGTTTTCTTAAGTGCACATGGAAAATTCTCCACGATACATCACATCTTGGGTCACAAATCAAGCCTCAGTAAATTTAAGAAAACTGAATTCATATCAAGCATCTTTGCTGACCACAACGCTATAAGGTTAGAAATCAATTACAGGGCAAAAAGTAAAAAACACAAACACGTGGAAGCTAAACAATATGTTACTAAATAACCAAGAGATCACTGAAGAAATCAGAAGAAATCAAAAAATACCTAGAGACAAATGACAATGAAAACATGACGATCCAAAACCTATGGGATGCAGCAAAAACAGTTCTAAGAGGGAAGTTTATAGAAATAAAATCCTACCTCAAGAAACAACAAACATCTCAAATTAACAATCTAAACTTGCACCTAAAGGAACTAGAGGAAGAAGAACCAACAAAACCCAAAGTTAGTAGAAGGAAAGAGGGAAATAAAATCCTACCTCAAGAAACAACAAACATCTCAAATTAACAATCTAACCTTGCACCTAAAGGAACTAGAGGAGGAAGAACCAACAAAACCCAAAGTTAGTAGAAGGAAAGAAACATAACAATCAGAGCAGAAATAAATGAAACAGAAATAAAGAAAACAAGAGCTAAGATCAATAAAACTAAAAGCTGGTTCTTTGAGAAGATAAACAAAATTGATAAACCTGTAGCCAGACTCATCAAGAAAAAGAAGGAGCAGGTTCAAATCAATAAAATTAGAAATGAAAAAGGAGAAGTTACAACAGACAGCGCAGAAATACAAAGCATCCTAAGAAACTACTACAAGCAACTCTATGCCAATAAAATGGACAACCTGGAAGAAATGGACAAATTCTTAGAAAGGTATTACCTTCCAAGACTGAACCAGGAAGAAATAGAAAATATGAACAGACCTATCTCAAGTAATGAAATTGAAACTATGATTAAAAATCTTCCAACAAACAAAACTCCAGGACCAGATGGCTTCACAGGTGAATTCTATCAAACATTTAGAGAAGAGCTAATACCCACACTTCTCAAACTCTTCCAAAAAATTGCAGAGGAAGGAACACTCCCAAACTCATTCTATGAGGCCACAACCACCCCGATACCAAAACCAGACAAAGGTACTACAAAAAAAGAAAATTACAGACCAATATCACTGATGAATATAGATACAAAAATACTCAACAAAATACTAGCAAACACAATCCAACAACACATTAAAAGGATCATACACCATTATCAAATGGGATTTATTGCAGGGATGCAAGGATTCTTAATTATACGTAAATCAATCAATGTGATACACCATATTAACAAATTGAAGAATAAAAACCATATGATCATCTGTGACAAAAATTCAACACTCATTTGTGATAAAAACTTTCCAGAAAGTGGGCATAGAAGGAAGCTTCCTCAACATAATAAAGGCCATATATGACAAACCCACACCCAACATCATTCTCAATGGTGAAAAACTGAGAGCATTTCCTCTAAGATCAGGAACAAGACAAGGATGTCCACACTCACCTCTATTATTTAACATAGTTTTGGAAGTCCTAGCCACAGCAATCAGAGAAGAAAAAGAAGTAAAAGGAATACAAATTGGAAAAGAAGAAGTAAAACTGTCACTTATTGCAGATGACATAATACTATATACAGAGAATCCTAAAGAAGGCACCAGAAAACTACTAGAGCTAATAAATGAACTTGGTAAAGTTGCAGGATACAAAATTAATACACAGAAATCTCTTGCATTCCTACACACTAATGATTTAAATTCTGAAAGAGAAATTAAGGAAACACTCCCATTTACCATTGCAACAAAAAGAATAAAATACCTAGGAATAAACCTATGTAGGGAGACAAAATAACTCTATGTAGAAAACTACAAGACACTGATGAAAGAAATTAAAGATGAGGCAAACAGAGGGAGAGATACACCATGCTCTTGGATTGGAAGAACGAATATTGTGAAAATGACTATACTACCCAAAGCAATCTACAGATTCAATGCAATCCCTATCAAATTACCAATGGCATTTTTTATAGAACTAGAACAAAAAATCTTAAAATTTTTATGGAGACCAAAAACACCCCGAATAGCCAAAGCAGTCTTGAGGGAAAAAAGTGTAGCTGGAGAAATCAGAGTCCCTGACTTCAGACTACACTACAAAGCTACAGTAATCAAGACAATATGGTACTGGCACAAAACCAGAAATACAGATCAATGGAACAGGATAGAAAGCCCAGAGATAAACTCACATACCTATGGTCAATTAATCTATGACAAAGGAGACAGGGATATACAATGGAGAAAAGACAGTCTCTTCAATAAGTGGTGCTGGGAAAACTGGACAGCTACATGTAGAAAAGAATGAAATTAGAAGACTCCCTAACACTATGCACAAAAATAAACTCAAAATGGATTAGAGACCTAAATGTAAGACCAGACATCATAAAACTCTTAGAGGAAAACATAGGCAGAACACTCTATGACATAAGTCACAGCAAGTTCTATTTGATACACCTCCTAGAGTAATAGAAATAAAAACAAAATAAACAAATGGGACCTAATGAAACTTACTTTTGCAAAGCAAAGGAAACACCAACAAGATGAAAAGAGAACCCTCAAAATGGGAAAAAATATTTGCAAACGAATCATGAGACAAAGGATTAATCTCCAAAATATATAAAGAGCTCATGCAGCTCAATATTCAAAAAACAAACAACCCAATCCAAAAATAGGCAGAAGAGCTAAATAGACATTTCTACAAAGAAGACATACAGATGGCCAAGAAGCACATGAAAAGCTGCTCACCATCACTAATTATTAGAGAAATGCAAATCAAAACTACAATGAGGGAGAAGGGCTTCAAGATGGTGGAAGAGTAAGACGTGGAGATCACCTTCCTCCCCACAAATACATCAGAAATACATCTACATGTGGAACAACTCCTACAGAACACCTACTGAACGCTGGCAGAAGACCTCAGACCTCCCCAAAGGCAAGAAACTCCCCACGTACCTGGGTAGGGCAAAAGGAAAAAGAAAAAACAGAGACAAAAGAATAAGGACGGGACCTGCACCAGTGGGAGGGAGCTGTGAAGGAGGAAAGGTTTCCACACACTAGGAAGCCCCTTCACGGGCAGAGACTGCGGGTGGCGGAGGGGGGAGCTTCGGAGCCACAGAGGAGAGTGCAGCCACAGGGGTGCAGAGGGCAAAGCGGAGAGATTCCCGCACAGAGGATCGGTGCCGACCAGCACTCACCAGCCTGAGAAGCTTGTCTGCTCATCCGCCAGGGAGTGCGGGGCTGGGAGCTGAGGATCTGGCTCTGGAGCTTAGATCCCAGGGAGAGGACTGGGGTTGGCTGCGGGAACACAGCCTGAAGGGGGCTAGTGTGCCACAGCTAGCCGGGAGGGAGTCCGGGAAAAAGTCTGGAGCTACCAAAGAGGCGAGAGACTTTCTCTTGCCTCTCTGTTTCCTGGTGCGCAAGGAAAGGGGATTAAGAGCACCACTTAAAGGAGCTCCAGAGACGGGCGCGAGCCGAGGCTATCAGTGCGGACCCCAGAGACGGGCATGAGATGCTAAGGCTGCTGCTGCCGCCACCAAGAAGCCTGTGTGCAAGCACAGGTCACTCTCCACACCTCCACTCCTGGGAGCCTGTGCAGCCCACCACTGCCAGGGTCCCGTGATCCAGGGACAACTTCCCCTGGGAGAACACGCAGCACGCCTCAGGCTGGTGCAACATCATGCTGGCCTCTGTTGCCACAGGCTCACCCCGCATTCCGTACCCCTCCCTCCCCCGGCCTGAGTGAGCCAGAGCCCCTGAATCAGCTGCTCCTTTAACCCCATCCTGTCTGAGCACAGAACAGATGCCCACAGGTGACCTACATGCAGAGGAGGGACCAAATCCAAAGCTGAACCCCAGGAGCTGTGGAAACAAAGAAGACAAAGGGAAAGCTCTCCCAGCAGCCACAAGAGCAGCAGATTAAATCTCCACAATCAACTTGATGTACCCTGCATCTGTGGAATACCTGAATAGACAACGAATCATCCCAAATTGAGGAGGTGCACTTTGGGAGCAAAGTCCCTTTTCTCTTTTTGTGAGTGTGTATGTGTATGTGATTTTGTCTGTAGCTTTGCTTTTACCATTTGTCCTAGGGTTCTGTCTACCCGTTTTTGTTTTTTGTATAGTTTTTAGCGCTTGCTATCATTGGTGGATTTGTTTTTTGGTTGGTTGCTCTCATCTCTCTTTCTTTTTTTTATTATTTAAAAAAACTTTTTTATTAATTTTTTTTATTTTAATAACTTTTTAATTTTATTTTATTTTATTTGATCTTCTTCTTTCTTTATTTATTTTCTCCTGTTTATTCTGAGCTGTGTGAATGACAGTCTCTTGGTGCTCCAGCCAGACGTCAGGGCTTTGCCTTTGAGATGGGAGAGCCAAGTTCAGGACACTGGTCCACAAGAGACCTCCCAGCTCCACGTAATATAAAATGGAGAAAATCTCCCAGAGATCTCCATCTCAACACCAAGACTCAGTTCCACTCAATGACCAGCAAGCTACAGTGCTGGACACCCTATGCCAAACAACTAGCAAGACAGGAATACAACCCCATCCATTAGCAGAGAGGCTGCGTAAAGTCATAATAAGGCCACAGACATTCCAAAACACACCACCAGACGTGGACATGCCAACCAGAAAGACAAGATCTAGCCTCATCCAACAGAACATAAGCACGAGTCTCCTCCACCAGGAAGCCTACACAACCCACTGAACCAACCTTAGCCACTGGGGGAAGACACCAAAAACAAAGGGAATTACAAACCTGCAGCCTGCAAAAAGGAGACCCCAAACACAGTCAGTTAAGCAAAATGAGAAGACAGAGAAACACACAGCAGATGAAGGAACAAGGTAAAAACACACCAGACCTAACAAATGAAGAGGAAATGGGCAGTCTACCTGAAACAGAATTCAGAATAATAATAGTAAAGATGATCCAAAATCTTGGTAATAGAATGGAGAAAATACAAGAAACGTTTAACAAGGACCTAGAAGAGCTAAAGAGCAAACAAACAACGATGAACAACACAATAAATGAAATTAAAAATTCTCCAGAAGGAATCAATAACAGAATAAATGAGGCAGAAGAACGGATAAGTGACCTGGAAGATAATATAGTGGAAATAACTCCTGCAGAGCAGAATAAAAAAAAAAGAATGAAAAGAATTGAGGACAGTCTCAGAGACCTCTGGGACAACATTAACTGCACCAACATTCAAATTATAGTGGTCCCAGAAGAAATGAAAAAGAAAGGGACTGAGAAAATATTTGAAAAGATTATAGTTGAAAACTTCCCTAATATGGGAAAGGAAATAGTTAATCAAGTCCAGAAAGCACAGAGAGTCCCATACAGGATAAATCCAAGGAGAAACATGCCAAGACACATATTAAATAAAGTATCAAAAATTAAACAACAAACAAAAAATATTAAAACCAGCAAGGGAAAAACAACAAATAACACACAAGGGAATCCCCATAAGGATAACAGCTGATCTTTCTGCAGAAACTCTGCAAGCCAGAAGGGAGTGGCAGGGCATGTTTAAAGTTATGAAGTAGAAAAACCTAACCAAGATTACTATACCCAGCAAGGATCTTATTCATCTTTGACGGAGAAATTAAAACCTTTACAGACAAGCAAAAGCTAAGAGAATTCAGCACCACCACACCAGCTTTACAACAAATGCTAAAGCAACTTCTCTATGCCGGAAACACAAGAGAAGGAAAACACCTACAATAACAAACCCAAAACAATTAATAAAATGGTATCAGGAACATACATTTTGATAATTACATTAAAGGTAAATGGATTAAATGCTCCAACCAAAAGACATAGACTGGCTGAATGGATACAAAAACAAGACCCATATATATGCTGTCTACAAGTGACCCAATTCAGACCTAGCGACACATACAGACTGAAAGTGAGGGAGTGGGAAAAGATATTCCATGCCAATGGAAAACAAAAGAAAGCTGGATGAGCAATACTCATATCAGATAAAATAGACTTTAAAATAAAGAATGTTACAAGAGACAAGGAGTTCTAAGAGGGAAGTTTAGAGCAATACAATCCTACCTTAAGAAACAAGAACCATCTCAAATAAACAACCTAACCTTACATCTAAAGCAATTAGAGAAAGAAGAACAAAAAAAAAAAAACCCAAGGTTAGCAGAAGGAAAGAAATCATAAAGATCAGAGCAGAAATAAATGAAATAGAAACAAAGAAAACAATAGCAAAGATCAATAAAACTAAAAGCTGCTTCTCTGAGAAGATAAACAAAATTGATAAACCATTAGCCAGACTCATCAAGAAAAAAAGGGAGAAGACTCAAATCAGTAGAATTAGAAAGGAAAAAGAAGCAACAACTTACACTGCAGAAATATAAAGGATCATGAGAGATTACTGTAAGCAACTCTATGCCAATAAAGGGGACAACCTGGAAGAAATGGACAAATTCTTAGAAATGCACAACCTTCCGAGACTGAACCAGGAAGAAATAGAAAATATGAACAGACCAATCAGAAGCACTGAAATTGAAACTGTGATTAAAAATCTTCCAACAAACAAAAGCCCAGGACCAGATGGCTTCACAGGCGAATTCTATCAAATATTTAGAGAAAGGCTTCCCTGGTGGTGCAGTGGTTGAGAGTCCGCCTGCCGCTGCAGGGGACATGGGTTCGTGCCCCATTCGGGGAAGATCCCACATGCCGCGGAGCAGCTAGGCCCGTGAGCCATGGCCGCTAAGCCTGCGCATCTGGATACTGTGCTCCGCAACGGAAGAGGCCACAGCAGTGTGAGGTCTGCGTACCGCAAAAAAAAAAAAAAAAAAAAAAAAAATTTAGAGAAGAGCTAACACCTATCCTTCTCAAACACTTCTAAAATATAGCAGAGGGAGGAACACTCCCAAAATCATTCTACGAGGCCACAATCGCCCTGATACCAAAACCAAAGATGTCACAAAGAAAGAAAACTACAGGCCAATATCACTGATGAACATAGATGCAAAAATCCTCAATAAAATACTAGCAAACAGAATCCAACAGCACATTAAAAGGATCATATACCATGATCAAGTGGGGTTTATCCCAGGAAATCAAGGATTCTTTAGTATACGCAAATCAGTCAATGTGATAAACCATATTAACAAATTGAAAGAGAAAAACCATATGATCATCTCAATAGATGCAGAGAAAGCTTTCGAAAAAATTCAACACATATTTATGATAAAAACCCTCCAGAAAGCAGGCATAGAGGGAACTTTCCTCAACATAATAAAGGCCATATATGACAAACCCACAGCTAACATTGTCCTCAATGGTGAAAAACTGAAAACATTTCCACTAAGATCAGGAACATGACAAGGTTGCCCACTCTCACCACAATTATTCAACACAGTTTTGGAAGTTTTAGACACAGCGATCAGAGAAGATAAAGAAATAAAAGGAATCCAAATCAGAAAAAAGAAGTAAAGCTGTCACTGTTTGCAGATGACATGATATTATACATAGAGAATCCTGAAGATGCCAACAGAAAACTATTAGAGCTAATAAATGAATTTGGTAAAGTTGCAGGATACAAAATTAATGCACAGAAATCTCTTGAATTCTTATACAATAACAATGAAAGACCAGAAAGAGAAATTAAGGAAACAATGCCATTTACCACTGAAACAAAAGAATAAAATACCTAGGAATAAACCTACCTAAGGAGGTAAAAGATTCGTACTCTGAAAGCTATAAGACACTGATGAAAGAAGTCAAAGATGACACAAACAGATAGAGAGATATACCATGTTCTTGGATTGGAAGAATCAATATTGAAAATGACTATAGTACCGAAAGCAATCTACAGATTCAATGCAATCCCTATCAAACTACCAGTGGCATTTTTCACAGAACTAGAAGAAACAATTTCACAATTTGTATAGAAACATAAAAGACCCCAAATAACCAAAGCAATCATGACAAAGAAAAATGGATTTGGAGGAATCAGCTCCCTGACTTCAGACTATACTACAAAGTGACAGTAATCAAGACAGTATGGTACTGGCACAAAAACAGAAATATAGATCAATGGAACAGGATACAAAGCCCAGAGATAAACCCACGCACATATGGTAACCTTATTTTCGATAAAGGAGGCAAGAATATACAATAAAGAAAAGACAGCCTCTTCAATAAGTGGTGCTGGGAAAACTGGACAACTACATGTAAAATAATGAAATTAGAACACTCCCTAACACCATACACCAAAGTAAACTCAAAATGGATTAAAGACTTAAATGTAAGGCCAGACACTATCAAACTCTTAGAGGAAAACATAGGCAGAACACTCTATGACATGAATCAAAGCAAGATCCTTTTTGACCCACATCCTAGAGAAATGGAAATAAAAACAAAAATAAACAAATGGGACCTAATGAAACTTCAAAGCTTTTGCACAGCAAAGGAAACCATAAACAAGATGAAAAGACAACCCTCAGAATGGGAGAAAATATTTGCAAATGAAGCAACTGACAAAGGATTAATGTCCAAAATTTACAAGCAGCTCATGCATCTCAATATCAAAAAAACAAACAACGCAATCCAAAATGGGCAGAAGACCTAAACAGACATTTCTCCAAAGAAGATATACAGGGGCTTCCCTGGTGGCGCAGTGGTTGAGAGTCCGCCTGCCGATGCAGGGGACACGGGTTCATGCCCCGGTCCGGGAAGATCCCACATGCCGCGGAGCGACTGGGCCCGTGAGCCATGGCCGCTGAGTCTGCGCGTCCGGAGCCTGTGCCCCGCAACGGGAGAGTCCACAACAGTGAGAGGCCCGAGTACCGCAAAAAAAAAAAAAAAAAAAAAAA